>NC_060898.1:5730000-5917500 GCF_014805685.1 Silurus meridionalis
AACGTTTTTGTCTGATGTGATGAACCACATGAGAGAGACCACGAGAGAGGTTTGAATTGGGACACCACCATGGCAGCCACATGCAAGATCGCAAACTGGAGTGACTAAAATCATTTCTATTCGACAGCTTTTTTAAAAGGGATGATGGTTTCGCTTTTAAGATCCTTTAGCCGAGTTCAAGTATGAAACATGTTCCAAATGCAGGGGTGCCAAAATGATAAAAAAATATACTTCATATTAACAAAGTTCATCAAGCTAATAAATAAATAAATAAATCTACATACTGGATTGATGTCGATGGCCGTCTGATGCTCCTCCTTAGTGGGCCGCATCCCAAATATATCATCAGCAAACTTCTCATCAGCCTCATAGAAATGAGGAGAGGACATGATGATTGGAGCTCCTGTGGGGAAAAAAGAGAAAGATAAAGACAGACAGCTGGAATAAACAATCAACGAGTGAGAGCCAGAAATGTCCTACATTTAATGTCTGATATTTGTCAAATCATATGACATTAACCTTCAGTATCCATGTTATGTGAATACATTTTTCAGGGCATCGAAATTATTTATTGCCTCCTGAATTCCAAAAACATGATCCCATCTGAACTCATGTCACTAATATGTAAACCAAGAGTCTTGTTTTAACTCCCCATGTCTCTATCGCCTAAGGGGTGGTCCTTAACCTGAAAAATGCTGAAGACCCCTGAAGTAAACTATTTAAAAAAAAGTACTCTTTAATTCATTAAATTAATTAATTTAAAAAAGAGAAATTTGAACTTAAAGTTCAAGTTCAAGTTTATCTTTTTTAAATTATTTAATTTAATTAATTAAGGTGACAAATTAATTAACACCTTAAATTTAGTAATATAATAAAGACATATTAGGATATCTCTCTCACACACCTTGTTTGCAAACGCTGACGTTCAGCAGCCCTGAGCTGAGGCAGTTTCCTCCCACGCAGAACCCTGCGTTATCCGGGTTAACTGTTGTATTCGCAAAAACTGTGCTGGGAGGAACGAAGCGGTAAGCGGGAACTCCCATGACGCTCAGCTCTGACTCAAAAGTGGCATAGATTGACCTGAAAACCAACATAGCTCACCGTGTTATAATACACTGGAGGGGTTTATAACGAACGATTGTTGCTCTTTTAAGAATTTCAAATTATACTTTTTTAACTTATTGAATTAGACAAAAAAAGATTTGTCTAATAAATAATATATATAATATAAATAATTATGCAATATAGAAAAACCAAGACATGCTTTATAGACATGGTGAGCAAATCTACACAAATAAAGATTTTTGATTTTGCTTTATCATCTTTCTAAAGATCACAAACTGGCTCAAGTGTTCACCTGAACGGATTTAACATTTTTGAGCAAAGGACTTGATAGTTTGCAAGGTAGTTTGCCTAATAATGAGCAGCTAACAAAGGAAGCAATCAGTCATTATTGAGACATCAAGCTAACGAGAAAACATTGTTTGAGGGGGCATAAAATTTAAAATCATTCATTAAAGTTTTATATTTTCTAAAGGAAATTTGGAAAGCAGAAATACTTTGTTGTGCAAAGTACAAGATGCAATTCTCCTCAATAAGATGAGTATTTTGATATGCCACATGTCCACGTTTACCGGAATTCTTTGCAGGGGTGGGGCTAATGTCATCACGTGACTTCACGTGACATCACGTGACATCACTACACCAGCAATCAATTCTCCCCACTGTGTTGCTGGAATTTTTGCGTTTTCACCAATTTCATTGTTTAATGCTCACGTAATGTTATGCGCTATCAATACGGTACTCCGTGGGCCACACTTTTGACTGCGGTGAGCATTAAAACTACCACTCTCTTTTAAGACATTGTTGGAGGGGACATGAATTTGAAACCCATAATAATAATTTTATTTTCTACAGTGTCGATCAAACAAACGTTTTAAAAATCCTGTGGCACATTTCAAGGAACACGTAAACACGCTTTTTGTTCATGTCATTATCAACGCCTGTGTTATATGATGTTAAGAATGCTATTTACTGACTTGATCCTTCATCTCACGTGATCTTATGAAGTTATGAAGATGACGTTTTTCATACACACACAATATAAAAAGCACAATGTTTCTGTGATTTTTTGTGTATGGAGATTTGCAGACTCAAATGAGGATCGATGTAAACTGCACTAAAGACTTGATCAAGTCTTTACCTGCAGAGGTCTGACGAAAAAATGTACAGCTTCTCTGTCTTGGCGATGATCGGATGAAAGGTTGCTCCATTGGTTCCATTGATCATGTTGCACTGATCTGTGGTCCACCAATCAAGAGAACTGCAAACAGAGGACACGCACAAACAACAGATAAAATAATGAATGCTTCGAAAACACTCAGGCTGCATTGTATTGTAATAAGTTGACTAAGAATGAGCGAAAAAAAAAAAAACTTGGCATCAGATCAAATTAAATTGTGGTTTCTCCATTTACTTGTTGTTGTAGACAGGTTTACCTCTGGCCTCTCCATAGATCCACTCGAGCAAAGTCCTGATAGTTCTGCTTGCCGGTGTAAAACACATACTCGCCGTCATCTGTGCCGTTCATCTGAAGCCAAATACATCAAATACAATGCAGTTTATAGTGTTGAAACAGTCAGTCGGCATAAAAAACATCTTACACGTTGCTAGCCAAGTGTGATTTCTTCACACAGTGAATGTCAGGCTTTGATCAAGTTTTTAGGCAGTTACATGGCATTTTTAATCTTCCAATAATCAAGCAGTTTTCCCTTTTTACCACAGATTGTGTGGACAAATGAAAGACATATTTCAGCGGAATGCCATGGACAGTCTGAATACTCGATTCTGATTGGTTGGAAGGTACTTTATCATTCAACCGTTCTAAATTACCGTTATGCTTATAAATATAGTAACCATAGTACCCTATAGATATATTTACATACAGAGTGAGACAGCTATTTCAGGCATTTCCTAATTACCATATTGACCTAAATGGAACTCGGTTATTCGCCTCCGTTTCAAACATAAAAATCCTAAAATGCGCACCGAGCCGTGGATTATCCCATATGTATCACATGAGCAAAAGTGTTGTTATAATGAATACTGGCACAGCTGCGATTTGGCTGTAGGTACAACCTTGTGTTTTTCTGCAATATTTATACAACAGGTATTATAAAAAGAATGTGTTATATCGAGTAACTAACATCTCAGTCACTATATGCCCAATTTCTTTTGTTTGTTTTTGCTCCAGTAGAAGAAACAGCTACACCCGTCTGCTAGCTGGCTCACTGTGAATCATACAAGTGCGTTAAAGGTGCTTCCAGGTTCAAATGTATAAAAAGTATAGTTTGTCTGTTGATGATGATTTTGTACTGTAGTATTTGCTTCAAGCTGCTGTAGGATGTTGAATTTTATGTGGTAAATACAAACTGAGTAAATGGTCTCAGTGCAGTTAAAGGGAATGCAGAGATTCTTGGAATGCTGCTGTAATATATTCTGTAATAAGGAAGTCTGTTATACTGTTATCCTTTCAGACGATCACTAATACGATTAAAAATAAAAACTGTCATAATGCAGTCAGAAATTACTGATGGTTTATTCATCAATAATTAATCACGTTACCTTGTAAAACAGGCCGAAGTTGGGGTCCAGAGAAGGTAAGAATTTCTTAAGCAGTTTCAGTAACGGGTCCTCGTAGCCCCAAAGCAGCTCTCCAACCTTCCGCGTCCCAAAAAGCCCCTCACCTTCACTTATCATCAAATCAGAGATTATACGCTCTAACCAGGTACCTTGAAACCTCTCCATTAGTGTCTGGAAGGAAATTCAACACATGAAATACACAGCAGCTGTAGTTTAAAACAAACCGAGACCCCTGAACAAGCTAATAAATAATGAAGATATGGGGCTGAACGTCAATATGAGGATATTTAAATCTGCACTACTATGCAATTTATTCGGTGCACCAGTACACATTTACACAACTATCCACCCAAATACCGCAAATTTCTGACTTAAAATGGAGCTCAAAAAATAGTTATTACATAAACCATCAGCATCATATTATAACGCATTATCAGCAGATGACTGGGCGTGAACTAGGCGGCATTTTGAAGACAGCCAGGGTCTCACCATTGCTGGGATGTTGGCAGTCCTGATTATGTCATCTTCAGATCCTCGTGACATGTTGGGCTCAAAAACATATGTTTTTGGGTTCACAGCAGCCACTTTGGTCCCATTGTCCATAAAGTTTATGCCCTCCATAGGTCGATACTCTCTTGAGGGGAAAAAATAAAACACATGAAAAAAGAGAAGTCAAAACAACAAAGCACACAATAAGCTTGAATCCAACTTCAACAATATACTATGAGATTCTGTGTGGATAACTTTAATCTTATCTATGATAGTGATTTCCCTGAGATTTAAAACTAATGTTACTACACCAGTTGCAAAACCACAAAATGAAACTTGTGAAAAAGCTCTGAGCGCCAGCTAGTCTATGAAGCAGCTTGAATTTGGCTTTTGCTTCTCTTTCAGTTTTGACCATAGAAAGTAAGAGAAAATCATATGATTTGAGGATTGTGTGTCATGTGACACTTCCACATATTTAACATTTGAAACCTAAACAACAAATCGAATTATATCTAAGAATGTATCTTCAATTTGAAATCTAGACTGATAAATTGATTACCAACAAATGACAGAAATATCAGGTTTTAATGAATCTGTGTTTAAAATCCAATGTTTATTTTCTTTTTTTGTGCTTCGTGCATCAGTCCATATAACCAGGTTTTATCACATTTCTATAGAGCTAAAGCTCCTTTGGATCAGTTTATCAGGTCACATTTACAAAAAAAATGCTGCCTGCTCCCCAAAATTGACGTTTGGTCGATTTAGGTTTGAACTGTTTTCTGCCTTCAATCAAACCCAGACTCCAACTGGTTATTATAGTTCACACCCGAGTGCATTTGCTCTGATCATTGAGCTGATAAACAGCCTGCACCAAAGAGGAACCAGGGTTTAATTTAAATGGACCAAACACTTTCACATGAACTCGTGAACACAGCCATGCACACGTGTTAGAAACGGTCTACGAATTAAGCTTTGTGTGTCCAAAGTCACTTTCCAGTAGTCACATTTAATTACAAGAAATTACTGTTAAAGGAAGCAGGTTACTACTATTTTTCCTAAATGCCTCATAAGAACATGGAATCCTGAGTGAAAATGTAGAGACAAGCCAGAAAACACACAAGCGGCGAATTAAAAAAGGTCATAAAAGGGAAATATACAATATATTAAAAAACTTAGGGAACTTCGTTTTTTTGCATGTCAAGACAAGTACATACAAAGTAAATACACTTTATATTTATACACCGTTTCTAATGTTAAATAATTTAACTCAATATAATATAATAATCTTGATGGTGTAACATGTAAAGGATCATAATGCATTACATAATTTTACTGCATGATGTAGATGCGAATAACCACCCAATGCATCAATACTCTCCAGCCAATCAGAATCGAGTATTCAGACAGAAACACACCGATTTTCAAATCTAAAGCAATAAACACTGCTGCAACGTGTAAAGCTGCATGTCAAACACTAATGTAGGTCTCTCTTACTGTGTCATTTACTGCACTGTTGTAAAACTTTTAGTGAGAATGCAAGCTTTTAATGAGACTTTATATATCACGTGCAACACTTGTGACCGCTCACTACCTGTACGTGTATGGGCCGAGCTCAACTACTGCGGGTCTCTCTCCAGATAGCACTTCCTTAGGATTGGTGAGATTGAAGAAGTAAAACTGCATGTAGACAGGTGGTGGTGGATCCTGCCATGCAGCAAAAGCCTCTGTACCATTTTCCAGCACCACTTCCTGCAGGTAAAAGGTCAACAAACAGTTATACATGTGATACATGCTAAGGGATGTAATGATTAGTCAGCAGAGAAAGCTTGAAGCGTCAGCAAACATACACTGACCTAAACACCAAATAATATCATGCATCTCTCATTCATAATGTCAGTGTATTCAAATGTCATCTTTAGTACCCGGTGTTCTTCATTGTATGTGTAATAATGAGCAAGAAGTGAGTCAGCATTTTATATGCAATATAATAAAGGGGAAGTGTAGAACAGAGAAGTAAAAATAATGGATTTCACACCCTATGTGGTGTAATAAATTACCTTCATTCTATATACCAGTTCCCTTAATTCAAACAACAGCACATGACTAACTCATGGTGGGGTTTATAGGTTTAAACCCAATTTTCTTTACCAATGAATAAATCAACACTGGTTCATTGGATCATTTGCCTGTTTCGCAAAAATTGGTTAGATTTTATTCTTATAATTTGCTATGAAAACCAGAGCTATAGAATCTTGCAGGATGAAGTATTTTTCAGTGGTGGACAATAACAATGTATATGTTACTTTTTACTGAATCAAGTACATTATTCATTATACAAAAATAATTGCTGGAAAGCTGAATGGCTAAATGGTGGTGCTCTAGCTCTCACTGCTCTTATTTAATTATGGTCAAGTCATAAAAGCAATTACCCTTATTCATCCTAGCAGAAACTAAGAAATCTTAAACAGATTCATGAGACATTGAGCAACCATGAATGAATCAGCCTCATGAGTAGGTCATGTGTTCAAATCCCACCCCCCAAAAAAACAAGTTGCCACTGCTGGGCCCTTATACAAGGCCCTTAACCCTCAACTGCTCAGTTGTAATTTATACGTCACTCTGAATAAAAGCGTGCCAAATGCTATAAATGTAGATGTAAATGTAACCCTGGGTTGCATGCAGGACAGACCCACTAGCTCCACCCTTATTTTTCTAGTCATATGATTATGGAAGGTTCCTATATACTCTGACATAAAGCTCATTTGCATAATTTATGCAAATATCTGCCACAGTGAGCCAATAAACGACGAGCTCTCAAAGGGACCGATATTTTCAAGACAGAAATATAAAAAACCGGAAAAACTACAATGAACCTGAGTTTTAGGTGCTGCAATTAAAAAATAAAAATCGTAAAGCCTGAAAGCCTGTTGAATTTAAGCTAGATTTATAATTCTATTGAAAAATCTATCAAACAAACAAACAAACAAACAAACAAACAAACAAACAAATAAACAAATAAACAAACCTTGAGGGCGGGGGAGCTGGCACTACAAATTTGATATAATATCCTCTAGTGATTTGATCATCTGAATAAATCTGATCTGTGAGCTGTCAGTGGCAGACATGCGTATTAAAATGAAAGTATCTGTGTCCCACTTGTGAAACAGGGCGATATTTAATATTCGAGCACGCGTGTTATTATTAAAATACAGTTGGCGTGCACCAATAAATGCATTTCAATCATGACTGTTTATTATACAAATCGATCACGTGACACCACATATTACGTCAACCTAATCGCCGCAATTGATTAACCCACATAACAAGTTTGCTTTGATTTACTTACCCTTTTGATCCTGTTGTTTAAAAAATTTTGGAAAACCTGGGTCACAACCATCGCAATCCCCGCGATTAATATGATAATAGAAAGCACCCCGGTGGTGTACGTGCAGCAGGACTTCATCATTATTATACACCTTGTTGACCCCCGGGACCGTCAAACACCTCTCTCTGTTTGTATTCAGTTCCAACAAGGGCTGGGCACGGGCTTAATCTTTAATGCGCATGCGCAGCATTATTACACATCCGCATTGAGGCGCTCAACAAACGCATGGCAGCGGCCATGATGATAAGGTCAATAAACTACGACGACCTCCTAAATAAGATCAGATAGTGAGTAGATGTAGAGAAACACTCTGTAAAATATTACTGAAGTTAAAAAAAACTTACTTTAGATTTTCTTTTGAGTAAAAGTGTACTTTCAAATGTACTTCATTATTCAAAGGACTATGATTTATTACTGCAATAATGACCTGTTATTAATTTTGTCACCAGACTCTTTGCTTAATCTACTCAGTTTATGTAAAAAATACAAGATATTCATTATATCTTTTTATAGAATAATATAAATGAGTCCAACACTGATTGAGATCTATTAAATGGAAAAAAAAGAAAACTAAAAAATGTTGTGGCAAGTCAGAGTCAGGAGTTTCTTCCCTCATTTCTTTCTCTCAAAATGTTCTGCATGCTAGTGAACTAACTGTATGCTGGTGCTAAGTAGATTCCACCAAGCTGCAATCAAAACAAGTTCAAAACAGAGTGCACGCTCGACCTTGATTGGTGGATTGCTGTGTGTTTAGTCAGTTTTTATCCACTTGGAAATAAAGATATTTGACTTTGAAATGTAGTGAAGTTAAAGTCTTCCCAAAAGGAAATAATTTAGTGAAGTATAGATGCATGAAAAAGCTACTTAAGTACAGTAACGGATTACATTTATGTCCTTACTGTCCACCACTGTTAAATTGTTATGAGGTCATTAGTACACGCGCTCTCCCATGTCTTCTTCATTTTATATCCTCACTGTACATTCTGCCCAACATTTCACATTCATGTATATGTGTATATAAAGTGTATAAGTATATAAAGTGTATATATATATATATATATATATATATATATATATATATATATATATATATATATTTATTTATATATAAATATATAAATATATATATATATATATATATATATATATATATATATATATATATATATATATATATATATATATATATATATACAGAGACATTGCACAGAGACATTGTTATCAATCATCAATTAAAATTTTCCAATTAGTTTTTTTTTTTTATCGTACATACACACATATATTTTAAATAATAACACTGTGGTGAAATAAAATAAATTCACTGTAAATAGATTTAAACTATATTAACTTTATTATTATTAATATATCATTGTGTGTATATATATATATATATATATATATATATATATATATATATATATATATATATATATATATATATATAGGGCCCAAAATTCTGTCTTGCATACCCCCCTTAAAACTGTTAATTGCTCCCCTGATAACAGGTTTGGGTCTCCTAATTCAAGTGAACAGAAAATTAAATTGCCACTGCAAAGACATTCTACGCAATTGTGTGCTGCCAACTTTTTTGGTAACCAAAAACATTATTGGACATTTATATTGCTCTGTTTATTCTTAGAACTACTGATCATAAGGGAATCTATCTATCCATCTATCTATCTATCTATCTATCTATCTATCTATCTATCTATCTATCTATCTATCTATCTATCTATCTATCTATCTAGGAATGAACAAAACAATTATCATGCATGACCAATTAGGACTCCCATAGGATAACAATTATTAATAACTAATAGTAATAATTATAAACACGGAGTAAATCGGATGCAGGAAGCGCGTCACGTGACCTTAACGCATGCGCATGCGCGTTTAGGCGCGGCAAACTCAGCTGATTTCGATTTTTTTTACGGTTTTAGAAACAAGCCTGTTGCTAAGCTGTGTCTGTTTTGAGACTTGGTATATTTACGTTCAAAGCAACTTTGTAAAGAACACACAGGAGTGACGGTAAGTTCAAGTTATAATATTCATAATAGCATTACAGTTTGAAGAATGTAATAACGCGTTCATTATGAGGTTATTAGCATGAACACCACCGTTATTAGCCTTATAAAGACCTAGCAAAGCAGACGGACTGAGTGACCGAGGACAGACCATAATAAACTTTTATGAAAAACTTTATATTTATATTGTAAGATAGCTGCTTTTATAGTCATAGAAATTGTCACCCAGTGTGTGCTTTTAAATGACTTTATTTCAAGGTATTAAATGCAATACTTTAAATATACATCTCAAACACACACACACACACACACACACACACACACTGCATAAATATACTGTCTAGCTAACAAATCAGCCCTAACCTGCTTTTTAATATCATTCATCCCATTTACAGCCATCTCTTAGAGAAAATATATACATTAAAAACCACTATAAGCACAGAGTTCATATATGCAATTCAAAGAAAACTTGTCCTTTATAATTATTTTTACTAGAAAGGAATTCTTTTGCTGCAGTTTTCTGTGTTACACTTGAAGGCCACAAAAATAAACTGCTAATTTAAAACGTGTTTGGTTGTTACAGTATCTGGATAATGGTGATCCACTACATGGATCATGGCATCTGTAGACGGTGTCCCATCTCCGGAGTCAACCGTCACTTCGCTGCTTGCCAGTTCAGGGCGACTGAGAAGCTCTTTGCACCCTGAGCCGCTTTGCACAATCAGATACAAAGACAGGCATTATTTGTCAGCCTCTGATGCTCTGGATGCTTACATCACTGATTTTCAGTCCTCGATGTCCACGGTGGGGCAGCTGGAGCTTCCGAAGGAACAGAACACTCCTCACCTCCTTCGCTCTGGATATAGAAACCGAGATGGTGATGCGGATTATTGAATCTTACCTGACACATAGTATTGAAGCATTGTAATTGGCAGAATTGCAAAATCAGCCTTTTGCTAATGTTATATCTGATGAGAAAAAGTGCTGAATTTGAATCTTAAATTATTGTAAAGTGGATGTTTTATATATTAAATAATGTATTTATTGTATGTCCAATGTCCATTTATAGTTCTGTTTTGTTCGCAGTGCTAAAAGAAAGCCTCACAGACCAAGAGTTGGACCTCTTGAAGCTTCCCACTGCTTCAAAGCGCAGAGAATCAGACCACATCAGCATGACCACAGATGATCTGCTGCTAGTTCCTGTTGATGGTTCTCTTCCTGTGACCCGCACTTCAGCTTTTCTCTCCCGGTTAGACAGTTCCCGGCTTGGAAACAGCGCCAACTCGAGGGCCTGGTCTCGCTCCAGACCCGCCAAAGCCCTAAATAACTCATCAAATTGTGCTTCTGCATCAAGAACTCTGTGTGTGGACGATTTACTGGTGCAAAATTTAAATTTCAAGCGTACACCTCAGCACTCTAACTCTATAATGTCCACAAAAACAAATAAGCAACGCTCTCTTTCATCTCATCACCTTCCAAGATGGATGACCAGTCACAAGTCGGAGATGGAATTTTCTGGTGTGACTAGCATTCCTGATCTGAAGTACCCGGCCTGGTTGGAGGAATATGACGTTAATGTTAGGACTCAAAATGTTCCAGCCTGGGTCAGCAAGCTGGAGCGAAACACTGATGAAAGTAATGAGGAGCTGAAAGATCAAGGTCAAACTGGTGATAATGGAGAACCTTTTAGAGGTCTGAGAGCTGGTTTCATGTTTCATAATGAAATTTTTTATTTATTTTATTTTAAATGCACACTTTATGGTCTGTGTGCATTTTCTCAGGCGATAAGATTGGATCACTTATTCAAAGGGTGGAAGATGTGCTGAAGTCTCCTTCTTTAGGCTTCTGTGGTTCAGATAAAAATCAGCATGGAAGTCCAGGAAACACAGATGAGCTTTTAGAGGCTGAGCGCTCATGGGACAATCCTCCAGTAACCTTGTAAGTCAACACTAATTAGACTTTTATTACCATATAATTGAAAGCGAAAGCCTGAGAAAATCACATTTAATGATATCATTCTAAATTCACTGAAAGAAGCCTAGTTTATTTGATAGGAAAATAACCTTATAGCTAAATTTGAAAGAATTATAATTTTACAACAAAAAAGTTGTTCTCACTTTGATTATCAGCAACATCCATAACAGCCAGCATCTCATCACCAAACTAAAAACCACTTATAGTGATTCTGTTCACACTGGGGAAATAATCACAAATTCAGTCAAATTTCCTGTTTCAAAAAATATGATTTATTATTGAGATATAACCACCATTTTAGTATACTTGTTATATTATAATATATGTTTAAACTGAGATTTAAAAAAATAAGCTCATTGTGAATGTCTGCAACACGTCTCAACGAATGGCTGAAAAAACCATGTTACTAAATGTTATTGATTCTTTAATTGAAATCACTGCATGGGCTTGGAAACCCTTCCAGAAATCACAGTGAACACAGTTTACTGTGTCCACCACAAATACAGGTTGAAGCGCTGTCATAAAATCAAGAAGCCATACGTGAATATGATCCAGAAATGCCACCATGTTCTCTGGGACAAAACTCATTTAAAATGAATTGAGATAATGCTGAAAACTGTTCTGTGGTCAGACAAATTAAACTATATATTTGAAAGTATGGTCCTCTGGATTAAAGAGGAGAAGGACCATCCGGCTTGTTCTCAGCACTCAGTTCAAAAGCCTCTATCTTTACTGGTCTAATGGGCAGCTTGCACAGCTAGAAATCAGTGCTGAGTATATGCAGGTTTTGGAGCAAGATAAGCTTACACCCAGGTTTCACCTCTATAAGGAAAGTCCTTGCATAATTCAGCAAGACATTGCTAAACTGCATAGTGTGTTTATTACAGGACGGTGCGGAACTGCCTGCAGTCCAGATTTTTGACCAATTAAAAAACATTTGGCACATCATGAAGTGTTGAGCAGCTAAAATGCTGTATCAGCCATAAATGGGACAACATTCCTTCACCAAAATTTCAGACACTGATCTCTTCAGTACAAGATCTATATAAACTGTTGTTAAAAAAGGGGGAATAGTACACAGTTGAGGGAAAAAGCCCTGTACCAACTTTTTTGAGAAGTGTTGCTTATGTACACAATTCAGCCTTGAATCATGCCAAAACACTCTTAACGAGCAATTTATATTATTTTATATTTATTTACAATTTTGCATTTGATAAAGTGGCTTGTTGTTACCCGTAGAAAGGTCACATATTAAACTATTGTGTACTGTATTTCGTTTTTGTTCTTGATGTTGTTGCAGTAAGTCTCCAGTACCAGTAGGCTTCACTGATGAACAAGTAACCACTGAATACCAGATGGACACAAAGGAGAAGGTATAAAAATCAGTTGGTCTTAGTATTTTATGTTGAAGGAATCTTAAAAATTTTTAAATAGTTAGTGTATATTAAAGATTGGGATTATGAGATTAGAAATGTTATCGATTGCTTAATAATCATAATCCATACTCAAATGCCTCTCTCAGTCTTCAGGCTCATTCTCTTCAGGCTACGGCAGCAGGAAACACCCCGGTCCAGTTGAAGCTCTTAAACAAATGCTGTTTAGTCTCCAGGCTGTGGAGCAGAGAGTAACACAGCAAAAAGATGAAATACACTGCATTTCCAGCACATCTGTCTCAAAACCACTGATGCAGTCAGAGAACCAGAACAATGATGAGGTACAGAAAAGTACAACAATATAATAGTACATTTAAAATACATTTTACTCAATTATACCAAAAATAATTATTGAACACTAACATTTTATTTTTTGGTTTGTCAAAGAACCATGCACATTTTACACACACTTCTGCATTGCTCGCATAGATGTCAACATGAAGCTAATCTTTAAGCCATGTCCATAATCTTAGCTACATGTCATGAACCAAGACGGAAAAAAAGCACAACGAGATCTTTATCTGATGTTATATGCTGTTATATATCTTGCTATCTGGAGGAGATTTTGGTTTTATTGTGTTCACCATTGTATATTAATCAGTGGTGGGCCGTGCATTTGGTACCTGGGCCTTCAGTGGGGACATACCCGACTTAATCCCCCTCTTAATACCACCACTATCACGTTGCAATTATAGAAACCATTAATACTATACAGATACGCAATATAACAACGCGTGTCATTACAGAGAGAGCAGTTCAGAATCAATATTTGTCTAATAACATGAAAAAACATAAAAATGTAAATAATATACAACCTACTCACCAGAGATGCAGACTCATAATTTGCACCGCTCCTAAGAAGCTGTAAGACAGTGGTACCGCTTGTAGTCACTGGTCTGAAAGTGGAGAACAAACCCTTTTCCAGTCTGAGACAAGCTAGCTAGCTTTGGGGTTAGCTGACCTCCTCACAATGTCTAGCTTTTCTTAAAAAATTTTTTTAAGTATGTCCGCAACCAAATCAATTTCTATTCCTCCGTAGGTATAAAAAAGTCTAACTTGGATGTATTAATGTGTGTAACAGTTTCGTTCTGACCAACAATGCTGACGCTGTTCTGGGCCAGCTAGCTGCCCTGTGAGGCGAATATGAAATCTGATTGGTTAAAGAAACAGAGCTATTTATTAAGGATACTATGTTAAAAAAAAGGGCCAGCAGTATTGACTTTGAAGGCCCTGGGCAGATTAGACTGACATGGCAGCACATAGAAGCTGAAATCTGATTGGACCAACAAATCTATCATCCACATACACGTACTGGAACCATTGTAGCCTAGAGAAACACTGCGAAATGAAGAGAATAAACTGTTGGGAATAAATTAATACAATTTTATAGAACAAATATTAGAATTTAGGTTGTAAATGTAGGTCAGTGCTTCTGATAGTGTTTAAGCCAGCAGAGAATGTTTCACGGCCCTTAACGCTCGTGTATATTAATACACACTTTGATAGCAGCTTTGCACACTCTTGCCATTTTCTTAATGAGTTGGTGATCTGGATTGTTTTTTAAAAAATCCTAAAGGAGTTCCCAGAGGTGTTGAGCACTTGTTGGTTGCTTTTCCTTCACTTTCCAGTCGAGCTCATCCCAAATCATCTCAACTGGATTTAAATTGTGTGATTGTGGAGGCCAGGTCTTTGGAGGCCTCATTCTTACTCGTCACTTATCTTTTTGGACAAATGATTCTTACATAACATAGAGGTGTGTTTGGGGTCATTGTCCTTTTGGAAAACAAATGGAATGGCATTTTGCTGCAAAATGCTGTGGTAGGCATGCTGGTGATGCTATCTCATCAGACCAAAATAAAATTTTTCCACTGATCTAATGTCCATTACTCTTCTGCTTGTTGTTCTTCAAAAGTAATGTTTTTTTCATTGCAATTCACCCATGATGGCTTGACTTAAGAAATATTTTATCATAGCGTTGAATGGTTTTGGTGTCTGCACTTGGGGATACATTTACAGTTCTTCAGATCTTTCAAACTTAAAGGAATGATAGACTGTCTTTTCTTTTTACTTAACTGTAACTGAGTGTTTCTTGCCATAATATGCATTTGGACTAGCACTTTTAGAGTACTCACCAATTCCTCTGCACAAGACAACTGATTGTCTACGGCACTTTGAGAAATCAAGAAATGTCTTGAGAAGGTACACCTTTGAATTTAAAACCATTCCAGGTGACTACTGCGAGAATCAGATGAGAGAATGCCATGAGTGTGCCAAGCTGTCTTTAAAGCTAAATGTACTGTAGCTTCTTTTGACAATCTAAAATATAAAACATATTCTGGGTTATTTAACACATTTTTGTTTACTACATATTTCAATACATGTTTGTTCGTAGTTTGGTTGTCCTCAGTATCAATGTACAATGTTAATAATAAAAATAACGAAAAAGCACTGAAGAAAAATGTGTGTCCAAACGTTTAACTGTCATTAACGCAATAAACAAAGAACCTTCATTCTAGTTCATCCTATACAGCCATTTTTATTTAATACAACCATTAGGCTTCTTCTTTTTGGACCCATGAAACCCTTTATTATATCGCAATCTCATATTAAAATATTGACCACAATAATCACAACATCACATGTTACACGGTTTCATTATTTCCTGATGTAAACTACGGTTTGGATTACAATGCCATACATTTTTTATGTATGGCATCTATGAATATCAACAGTACACATTACTGTATGTGGGATATTGATTGCAAAAGATCGCAAGACAGGATTTACACTTTTTCTGTACTGTATTAGTGTTTGTTCGTTTCCTGGTTGCTCATCTATTCTTAGAAATTATAATTCTGTGTTTTGTTCTGTCTATATACGCTCGTGAATTGACAGCTCACAAGATTTATTTTTGATCTGTTTTAAAGAACTGTTTGATCTGATGCTAAACCTAGAAATTTAAGCTTGACAGATTATGACAACTGGTTTAACCATTTTGCATGTGGAGGTTAAACAAGTACTTTTAAGAATTAAATTTTTGACCTGAGAAATGCTCCAAAGCAACTGGAAAATACTGTAAATCTGTATCACAATTATGTCGAAAATTATTAAAGCATTAGAAATATTTCATGAAAATAAAAAACACATTTTCGAGCATATGAGCATTTCGAATATAACACTCTGACATCATTATCTATTTTGTTTTTTTGTTTTTTTTCAGGTTCCTCAACCAGTAATTGAAGATTATGATTTAGCTTCTGGTGGACAATCATTAAAAAGGTCAGTTAAACATTACAAATGGTTCAGTTTACATTATACCATAGCACTGTAAAATTCTTGATTCTGATTGGTCAGAAAGTGTTGATAAATTTACTGGGTATTCAGCTTGAATATTGGCTCAGATTGTAAGCTTTTAATTAGTTTTTTCTCAGTTGTGTTGGAGCTTTTCTAAGATCAGAAATGAAATTCTGGGGGAAAAAACGTGTTCAAACTTCACATCATGAAGTCACTCGTGCAAAACAAGTGAATGCTTTGGTACATTTATTTAATTTATTGTGTTGCATCATTATCAACTGTTTATGGCATGTTGATCGAAATATATTATACTGGTTCTTACCTGAATAGTCTTAACCCCCAAAACATCCAGGCATCAGTTCATTGCATGCAAAAAAAGTCATACTCTCTCGAGCTTATCTTTTTCATATTTCTATTAAACTTTTTTTTTTGTAATTATGTCTTGGATGGATGAATTGTTCAGATGATTCTTAAATGTCACAAATAAAGGGGAGTGTTTGGCATCAGACATCAACTAGTTCTCTAAAATAGGTCAAAGGTGAATCTCAAGACAGATCAAAAACCACAGAATTACAATTTAAAAAAATGAATGAACAACCAAGAAAACACTATTAAAGTACAGTAAAAGTGTGAATCCTGTCCAGTCTCTTGCCATCAGTATCCCACATACAGTAATGTGTGCTTTTGAAATTCGTCAATGCCATACAGAAAAAATTCAATTTTCAATCATTGTAATCCAAACCGTGGTTTACATTCAGATATACTGAAACCGTGGGCCCTCATACTGACAACACAACAAAAGATTTTGACGATCTTGTTTGTGAACAATGACAAAAGCAATGAGATTTGACACAAATACTTACTTTTAAGAGGTGAACTAAGGATTTTGAGAAAAGTACAGGCTTTTGCATGAAATTCAATGTGTTGTGCAGTGAAAACCCATGTTTCGTTGATTTTCAATATACATTTATTTTTTTCAACACCAAAACAATCTGTAATAAATGCAGAGTTTTGATAGACGTACATTGATTGTTTAATTACAGAAGATTATTTCGAAAAGATGACGTCCGCCCTTTAGGCACATCCGGAGCATGAATGGAAACTTTTGAGGTTTTTGAATGTAGACTTTCAACTTGAGGTACCACAAGGCTAGAAATCGTAGACAAACAAATCTGGGGAGCGTAGGGGCCAAGGGACATCGGCCAAACGTGATAAACGTGTTGGGAAAACATTTCGCCAACAACTGCCTTGTTGGAACCGCATTTCTTTCATGTTGACCCGAAGTTGTGGACGCAAAAAATCGAAGTAACTGTTACTGAATCCCCTTCTTCTTCTAAAAGGAAGGTCTATCGATCCCCGCTTTCAAACGCCACACTACAGAGAGTTCTCTGCTGTAATTCACGTGGGTTCTCTACTGCCCAATATCGACAGTTTTGCTTATTGACATAAACATCCGAATGGAAATGCGCCTCATTACTCATCATCAACTACAATTACATCATCAGAAGCAATCATTTTAAGCGTTCTTTCACAAAACAGTCTGTTTTGGACAAAATCAACTTCAAGCAGCTTTTATCATGATTTTGTACAGATGAAGTTTCAACTCGCCGTGTAGGGTGCGCTGTAGTGAGCGACGAGGCAGACCCGAAGTTGGAGCACGACGCTTAGTGGAGAACCGACCTTCTCACTCTCAAAATTTTTTGGAGTCCGAGCCGTATGTGGACGGCCAGTTAAATTCTTCTTCATAACTGATCCAGTTGTGCGAGATGATTTAAACACTTCAGAGTATTGTGTTACGATTAGGGATTGCCCCGTCAAACGCAACATTGAACTGTGGAAGGAAAAGACTTTCTACAGTAACAACGGATTCATTAAAAAAAAACTGCTCAACAGCAAAAGCGCGATGCTCTGCGTTCCGCTGCGCCATGGCTACTAAAACTGAACCCTCTAAAATACTCACAGGCGGTGTGGGGTCCCAACCCCCCCTTCCAACTACTTCCCATTTCAAAAACGTCTATTTTTTTTGCACTACCTAGTTCAAGATGTTTTAAGAAATGCACTTATTGGTTTGCAAATATTAAAAATGATTTGAGAAATGCTCCAATGTAACTGAGAAAAACTGTAAATAGGATCTCCAGAATGTTTTATTTTGATTTTACCAGAGGTAAAACTGTAACATCACCTTTTTTCTGAAAAAGGAAAGAGTTTCGCTCTTTGTTTCTCTGTGTTTCTGTGTTGTTATGTAGCTAATAGCAGGAAGTTGTTTTGTGATCGTTCCCCAACATCACACATTCAAATATTGCACATGTTCTTTTGTTGACATCGTTAGTGTTGGTAAATAGCAGTTGTGTTAGAGAAAAGCTTCAGCCAACATTATCATTGATTGACAGCACATGGTTGAAGTTTTTGTATTTATTTCACACATTGAATTTTTTTTCATCAGCAAAATGTTTTCACTTTTGTTTTTAGAGCTCTGCACCACCTCGGAAGACTGAAAAACCTTGTGGATGAAATGAACGAGAAAAGGTCCATAGACTGGAAGGAGGATGATGTGTAGCACTAATGTCTTTGATTTTCTCTGGGAATATCAAAATAAATGTCTCTGATAGTATAGCGATGTGATAGTATAGCGTCTGGTATCATTATGATTAATTTGTTTATTTATATTACTTCAACTCAGTGCCTTATGATGACTTGAGAGGTTCTGTCATTTGCTGAAATTCAAGGCAACATCATCGCATTTGTTAGTTTTGTTTTTTTTTAATAACGTGCTACAAGATAAAATAATGTGGAGGCTTCAGTTATGTTTTTATGACCTTTTCATTTTAATAGCCAAATTAATTTAACAAATAACACAGGGAATTCATGTAATTACTCTCAGGAAGCGAAGTGCCTCTAGAAAAATCTGTTATATAATATAGTTAGAACTGTATTCAGAGTAAGTGACAAGACTTCCCGTAAAGACACCCTGAATTTTAGGATCTTCAGCTCCCAGATTTACCTGTACATAACCAAGCCTTTACCAGCACTCCGGTCCAATTACTGCAACGTCGTTCACTTCATTTACTGTATTCTTTTAGTTCACTGCTGCAGCTTGATCACCTTCTGATCTGTTTACGTCTAAGTTCATTCTAATCTTATTATTGCTTTCTGCTTGTTATACAAGCCTTTGCCTGTTTCCAATTCCCGTTTTGTACCACTTGTCTTGTTTTTTTGTTTTTTTATATATATATTAAACCACAGTTACACTTTTGACAATTGTCAAATGCTGGCAAATGTAGCTTATTATTAAACAATAATAATTAGTAATCTGAAGAATTAGTTTTCTCTGAAAAAGTTTTTAATTAATTTAAAAGATTTTCTTTTACTGGATTCTTTTTTGTCCTTCAATTTGTACTTTGCCTTCCCATGATGCAACACTCAAGATAACACAGGACTAACACACACTGGGCTATATATGTTTATAACATACAAATTGTGTATAAAAAAGTGCGACAAATGGAGGAATGTGGTGCAAGTAGAAACGCTGCCCACTCATTGTAAAGAAGCTTTCTTACAGGCAGTGTAACTGCAACATGTACAAAAAGCCTGAAGATATTTGTGTTATAAAGTTCTGGTTCAAATGGGTCTTAATTCTGTAGATTTAACCGGTTGATAATAAATAATAGGAGGAGTATAATTTATCAGTGTGTAAATGCTATTACTGGACACGGGTGTGTTGATTTTTGTCTGTTTACCAATGACTCAATGATTAACTCGAAAACATCTGCAAAGTTTTATTATTAAATAAAAATACCATTTTTGTGTAATGTGAGATGTTATATCAGGTGACACAAGCTATTGTTTTTATTACTAATCGTTTTAAGACGGGAATTTATTTCATTTGAGTTGCTAGGGTGTGGCTGTTTGCTGGAAACTAAAATCAAACTAAAATCCTAACAGATAATAATGCAAACAGTTTTAAATAATTGGGACATTTAATATGAGGTATAACTTTTACGGAGAGCTTTAAAATCTTTAAAAAAGGTTTAGGATCAAAGTTTTGGTTTGTGAACTGTGTCCTTGTTCAAGGTTTAAAAAAAAAAAACAGCTCATCTAAAAAAAAATCAATAGATAAAGTAGGATGTTGGCCAAAGTTTGAATAAGAGCTTATCTAGCCTGCAAGCAGAGAACTGGGAGAGGGAGAAAGTACTATCACCCAAAGCAGTGCAAATGCATCGGCTAGTTTGCAGTACGCTAATCGTTTTCTTGGCATTGTGTGGATGCCATGTAAAGGGAAAAAGAGCTCAGCGAACAGCTGAGAGACCCCATCAGTCACTGTTATTTGTGGATAATGGGCAACGATGGGGAAAATGGGGTTTAAAAGAAATGTGTCCAAACGGTTACTATGCTGCAGGATTTAGTCTTAAGGTGAGTGTTTAGTTTTTTGTTTAAAAAACACAGACTTCTTTATCAAAGAGCTTTATCTCTATAAAAGTTTTAAAAAAAAAGTTTTCTCACGTTACTACATAAATTGATTCATTATTTTTATTTATATTTATTTATTACAATTTAGAGGCATTTCTTTTTAAAAACTGAGTCAAGCTGCTCTAAATTATTACATATTAATTATATAATAGTTTTTTATTTATTCTTCCATTCATCTGTTTATCTCCGTCCACTTTTACTGGTGAGGATTGCAGTGCCAGCAGACTGAGAAATATGTTACAAACATACAAGTAAATGTGTGCTTTTAGGTTGCAGGGTACTGGGAATCTTTGCTAGTTGGTGATAACACTGCATTAAATGGAATTCGTCTTCATTGTGTTAATTCACTTCGTGGATCAGGACCATACTCTGACTATGCTTCAGTACAATCAGACACTGGAAGGTATGTGTTTTAAATCCCATGTCATTCAATATTATCAGACGTCTGGCCTTTTCCACAGCCTTTATTATGAAGCTTCTATTCATGAAATTGCAAATGACCGTTTGTGGTCATACAACCACAGACATAACTATTGTTCAAGATAATGTACTGAGAAGAGGTTTATAGATGACTTAACTTTAAGTATTTGGTGAAAGTGCACAGTGATACTTAGTTAGCAGCAGTGGAGACATCCTGGGTACTTTTGAGGAGGATACGCTTCTTAATTAGTGGCATGTTCACCATTCTAGTAATCAATGGGCTAACATCTCCATATACAAAGAAGCCCTTTATGTCTTTCCTTCATAAAAGGTGAAGATTTTGCCAGCATCTGGTTTAAATGTTGTTTCTATGCACGCTTAACACAAAATAGCAAAAATTGAGGGAGCCATGATATGACTACAGGGATATTTAAAGCATGCAAGATGGCCTACTTGTCAGAGAATGCAGTTTTTCCACTCATTTAGCTGAATTGATTACTAGCAAAAAGCACAGACTCTAATGGATAAGTTTGAAGAATAGATGAGGATGATAAAATGTTTTTGTTTAAGGCATAAAGGCTGTTATTAGTGTGTGAGCCCCAGCAAGGTGCTGTCCATGGTGCTAATGGACTGCAATTGTTACCGTTGGAAACAAAAGCTTTGTTTGCCACCCAAAGGCCACAAGCAGAACAAGTTGCTGAGTTCTGTAGGAACGTTATATGCGATACAAGTGGGACAAACATAGTACACAGTTATATCAATGTTTGGTGCATTCTGCTGCAACAAGGTCATGTGAAATTTCCCTAGTTAGTGTACCACTGTACATCCCTAGTAGATGCATGGTTCTTGTGGACCGACCCACCGACAACTTATTGTGAGAGGTGGAAAGAGCTGTCAGACATCATTCCATCCTGATGACTGATCACCACATTGTCAAAACAGACAAACATGTGATTTGGAAACAAATGGAGGCGTAGGAGTGGTGCTGTAGATTTCCTCAAGGGCCAGAAGCTGAGCTCCAATGGCTCCAATGGCTTTTTTGTAAATTAGAGCAGGTTTATAATGAACTTCATGGTTTTGTTCGTGTTGAGAGATAGGCTGGTCCATGTCCTGCAGCTCAAAGACCATTTGTTTAGTTGTGTTTCTAAAGGCAAGAATGGGTGGTGTCTAAAACAGAGTTGGCACCCTCTGCTGGCTTTGTTTGCATTCTGGTCTGAAGAAGTCATGAGTCATTGATGCCTTGAAGGCATTCGCTTTATAATGGCTGTTTTTTACATGTGCCAAAAATATTATTACAAATCACCACTTTAATAATTTAACTGTTTTTTTTTTTTTTTTAAACAAACAGTAACAGTATGGGTTTTGTATGCTGTGTTTTTCTAGCTGGGGTAAATGGACAGATATTCAGTGGTGTAAATCTGGTATGTTGAAGAGTTTTCAGCTACGTGTGGAACCTTACCAAGGAACCATGTGGGACGATACAGCAGCAAATAATGTCAAGTAATCTCATTATTTACATATGACACAAAGTTGTAGTGCACACAGAGGCAGATTTAATTAGAAATTGCATTTAGTTGGCTTTCTAAATGTAGTAGATACAATTAAATTAAATTCTGCATTATTCAAAAGGATTTCTCACTTTTTTCAATGATAGTCCGTGTAATCACATAGAATATATACATATACATATTATGCATATTTAGACATAATTATCTGAAAACTGCTGAATTTTTATTAGGTTTAAATGCAGTGGAGACGAGGAAATAAAAGGCGCAGGGATGTCTTGGGGTGACTGGGGCTCATGGAGTGAAACCTGCACAGGATCAGGCATCTGTGGACTCCAGACAATCGTCGAGGAACCAAAAGGTGTGGGAGACGACACGGCTCTGAACGATGTGCGATTCTACTGCTGTGATTAACGTGTACACACGTGCAGTCAGGTTCTTTAAATCTCTGGAGCTCATCAATGATGTACATTGTTGTTAGAAAAAATATTTATCTCTCTGCTGGTATTTTAATGATAATGGTCTTATCACATTGATCCAAAATGTACCCAAGATGTTAAACTAGGTTGAGATTTGTGACTGCAGAGGCAGTTAAAGTTTTGTCACTTATCCGTATAATCAGATAATGCAGATGTTACTAAACTTTCTGTTCTTTTGTTGCTTTGAATGCTTGACTGCTATTGCCTCCAAACCAGTCTGACAAAAAATAAACTCTTAAAAGGTGGATCTGAAGTCGATATTTCTTCATATTCTATTCTTTTTTTAATTATTGCCACTAAAAGTGAACAAATACTGAATAAATGTTTAGACCTTTTTACCACGTTAAAATAGATTAATAAAAAAGAAAATTGTTTTATTTTTGTTTTTATAAAAAATATCCATTTATTTATTTATTTTTTAATTTAATAAAAATTAGCTATTGTTTGTATTTGTTTATTCTTATTTATTTATTTTAGGAATATCCTCTTGACAGAGTAAATGTATAAATGAAATGAAAATACATTTGTTGTTTTGTATTCTTCACACAAAGATAAATTACAAATAATAATAAGCAAAAACAAAGTTATATATATAATTTTGTTTTTGTATATATAAAATAGATAAATTAACTGGCATCTTATATAACTTTAATTTCACCTGGGTGTTTTCCAATCATTGTGTAAATGAACACCAGCTAATTAAACAAACAAGTATTTCTGGGAAACGCACTTCACGTTTCTCTGCAACGATTAGTTGTCTATTACTGACGTATGTCCAACGCACATGTGGTTGGACATACAAGTTCAACAATCCTGTACTCAAATGTACAAATCTCTTGTTTAAATATTCTCTAGTTAAAATCAAAAATACTCTAAACATTTCTACTTAAGTAAAAGTACAAATATGTGCAGTAGATATGAGGTAGGAGCTCTATAGCAGGCAACTCAAGATTTTCCTTTCCAACCCTTTCCAATGACTTCATGCTCACTGAGCTAAATTTTTGCACAGGGAAATTATCATGCATGGACCAGGTTTGGGTCTCCAAGTTCAAGTAAAGGGAAATTTTAATGCTGTCAAATCCAAAGGTATCCTGTACAATTGTGTGACTCCAACTTAATGGAAACAGGTTGAGGAAGAATCACATATGTCTGGAAAAATGAGATTTCCAAATACTTTTGTCCATATAATGCAAGTTCACATGGTACTTTAGTCTTGTATCAGTCATTATTATATATTTGTAATTCATATTCAGAATTGAAAAAAGTTTGCTTGTGTTTATTTAGACAATAGTAGTGCTAGCTTAGTGATTGAGGTGTTAAACTTCTAAACAGAAACCCAACAGCTTAGATCTGAGCACTGACATTACTGGGCCCTTGATTAATGCCACTCACTAGCTGAATAAGGGTATCTAACAAATGTAAAGTATAAAGACAACATAAAAGTTGATTACTTACCTTAGTCTGTTGTTCATATCAGAGGTCCCCAACCACCAGGCTGCAAACCAGTACTGGGCTGTGGAAGACCTCTTTCGATCTGGCACTGTATTATTACACTATTATTTATTGTGAGATTTGCCTTTCAAGAGCATACATACAGTGTGACTTTAGAAAACATTTTTCTGCCTTTGCAATTATTAAGTAAACTGCAGTTGCACTGGAGATGCCATTGGACAATTTTATGTAAACAGATTGTTCTGGTCTGTATATAAAAGGTCAGGGTCCCCTAGTTTATATGAATTCAGTTTATTACAGATAGTTAGAAATGTAACATTATGAGATCATGCTGATGTTTTCCATAAGGTTAAGGGTTTGTTTTCCTTTCTAAAATGCAGGGAAAAACATATAATAAAAATAACTTTGTGAGTATATTTACATTTTTTGTTTGATATTTTTCACTACAAAATTAGCAGTTAGATATGCTGTGATAAGGTAATATAATACCAAACAAGCAAATAAACAACTCTAAACTATATTTTTGCAAATTTCTAAGAACACACATAAACTCCCTGACAGGAAAAAAGCAAACAGACAGTGATGGTACTATTGCTATCGCTCTTGAATCTTTCTGGGAAAGTAATAAAGAAGGGAGTGTGCATTGTTTTCTCCACCCTGTTAAACACAATGAACATATCAACATTCATCCAAGTGCCATGAATAGAGTGTCAGATTTCAGTTTCATTCTCAACCGTTTTGTTTTACTTTCTCTTCATGTGCGAAAACCAAGAAGAAAAAAATAAGGCATAAAACAAAGACGAAAATGTTTTAAGCGTAATTGAAACCATGATAATTGCACACACTGAGGAGCCACAATGTATTGTTTAAAGATTTATAATCACACTCTTGATGTCACACACCCTTTTGAGTCTGGTTCCTCTCAAGGTTTCTTCCTCATAACATCTAAGGGAGTTTTTCCTTGCCACAGTCACCATGGCTGCTCATCAGGGAGGTTTTTACTTCGACATTTGTCACATACAGACGTCTAAAGGACATTCATACAAGCTTTTACATTTTAACTTGATTTAGCTTGATTAAACACCATATATCCAGTAGGCTGTTCCAAAGTTGGATGACTATAGTATTCAATAAAACTCATCCAAGTCATACTAATGGAAATACTGCTTTAAAAGTGTACATAATAAATACCTATCCCCTTAGATACACCTGTCCAAGACATATAAGGTAGGTGTGCAGACATTTAGGTAGACTATTTAAAGGAAAATGGAAAAAATACATGACATACATTTTTAATGAATCAACATTTTAACAAGCTGATGAAATCTAATTCTTATAGTAAAGTTAACAGTCAAGTGAAAAAAACAAACAATCTGGATACAAAGTCCCCCAAACTGGGAAAAACAAACAAACAAAAAATAAATAAATGCAATAATCATGCAAAATCACTTTCCACCCCTGTATGCCCCCCACCTCCCTTCCTCGCCGGTGCATGATAGTAACTTCTGTAGCTTCTTTATCCCATTTCATGACCACAGCTGCAAGAGTTAAACAAAAACAAAAATGATAAATATGTAAAGAAAACCAGTGTACATTACTGTCAGGGTGCAAGCGAAACAGAAGGCGGAAGCCGGAGTACAGCTCGCTTGGGCTTTAATGCACATGTGAGGGAGAGAGAGAGATACGAGCACACACACACACAGACGCGCATACGCGCACACACACACAAGCACAAGCACACAGCAGTCCTACGGTTGAAGTCCAAGGTGCGCTAGCTGACCCGAGATGCACGGGGAGGTGAAGCGCAGCCGGTATGGGATTGAACCATGCTCCCAGCGGAGGTCCGAAACGGCGCGTAGCTCATCGCGGAGGCCAAAATCGGAGCAAAACCACCGGCGAAGATCGGAGCCAGGACGAAGGCCGGATCCAGAGAGGCGCCCCCAGTGGCGACCGGGGACGGAGGTACGCCTGCAGCGGAGGCTGGAGACGGAGAGCTGTCTTCAGCGGAAGTCGGAAGCAGAGAGATGTCTCTGGTGTAGGACAGGGACCAAGCTGTGCCCGCAGCAGAATCCAGGAGCTCGGGGGCGAGATGTCGCCACCGGGGGAGCTCGGAGGCGTGACATCGCCACCGGGGGAGCTCGGAGGCGTGACGTTACCATCAGGGAAGCTCGGAGGTGTGACGTCGCCTGCAGGGGTGTCCAAGAGCGAGTCGTCGCCGGCAGAGGAGCTCAGGGGCGAACTGTCGCCATCGGAGGAGCTCAGAGGTGTGACGTCGTCTTTGGAGGAGCTCAAAGGCGTGACGTCGCCATCAGAGTAGCACGGGGGCAAGACGTCGCCATCAGAGGAGCTCGGAGGCGAGACGCGCTGGAGCAGAGAGGAGCTCTCTGAGACTCTGTAGAGCGGAGAGGAGCTCTCGGAGACTCTGTGGAGCAGAGAGGAGCTCTCGGGGATGCTCTGGGGCAGAGAGGAGCTCTGTGACGTAACTTCGCCTGGAGAGGAACCCTGTGACGTGGCCTCACCTCCAGGGGGACAGTGAGGCGAGCCGTCACCTTCGGGGAGACCGTGAGGCAAGTCGTCGCCTTCGGGATGACCATGAGGCGGCGGTACGACATCCCTTTCGCGTCCAGGCGGCGGTACAATTGTCCTTTTCGTGGCCAGACGGCGGTGCGACTTCCCCTTCACGGCCAGACGGCCGCGCAACGTCCCTTTCGCAGCCTTGGGGCTGAGCTGAGTGCACTGGGAAGCTCCGGGGCGGAACGGAGCTGTCCTGGAGGTCCTGAAGCGGAACAGAGCTCGCCTGGAGACCTTGGCGTGGAACTGAGCTCGCCTGGAGACCTTGGAGCTGAGAGGAGCTCGCCTGGAGGTCCTGGAGGGAGGCCGAACTTGCCTGGAGGTCCTGGGACAAAGCCAAGCTCTCTTTAGGACTCTAAAGCGGAACAGAGCTCTTTTCAGGACTCTGAAGCGGAACGGAGCTCTCTTCAGGACTCTGAAGCGGAGAGGAGCTCTCGGAGACACTCTGTGACAGAGAGGAGCTTTCTGTGGAGGCCTGGAGCAGAGCTGAGCTCTCCTGGAGGTCCTGGAGCGGAACTGAGCTCTCGTGGAGGTCCTGGAGCAAAACTGAGCACTCATGGAGGTCCTGGGGCAGAGCTGAGCTCTCGTGGAGGTCCTAGGGCAGAGCTGAGCTCTCGTGGAGGTCCTGGGGCAGAGCTGAGCTCTCGTGGAGGTCCTGGGGCAGAGCTGAGCTCTCGTGGAGGTCCTGGAGCAGGCTGAGGATCTCCTGGAGGCCCTGGGGAGGAGTAGAGCCATCCTGAAGGGCCTGGAGCAGGGCCTGGAGCAGGGTGGAAATCCCCCGGAGGTTCTGGGACGGAGTGGCGCTCTCTGGGAAACTCTGGTGCGGAACGGAGCTTTTCGGTAAACACTGGCGCGGAATCGTGCTTTCGGTAACGGGAGAAAGATGGTGGAGATCTGAGGTGACCATCCCTAGTTCCCGGGTGAGAAGCCGGATAAACCGGGCGCACGAGCCGAATTCGCCACCAGAGGCGCTCCACAACTTACTGGCCAGAGAGAGGGATTCTCCAGACAGCAGAGAAATGTGGAGGGCGATCTCGTCTGCTTCAGTGGGGTAAGAGGATGAATAAAAGTCTATATATTCACCGACGCTCCGTATAAATCCGCGGAGCAGCGGACTTTCGGGTTTTCCCCGAGGCGGAGCTTGGCTGCCGCTTCATCATGGTAGAGCGAATCCTACCTCCAAGGTTCGGTTCGTGCCGGAACCACGACGGTAATCCGATCATTTTCGTTCCCTAGTGTTTTCTTTCTTTTTTTTTTTATATATCCTTTTCAGGAGGTTCGTTATTCTGTCAGGGTGCGAGCGAAACAGAAGGCGAAAGCCGGAGTACAGCTCGCTTGGGCTTTAATGCACGTGTGAGGGAGAGAGAGATACGAGCGCGCACACACACACACACAGACACACAGACACACACACACACAGACGCGCATACGCGCACACACACACAAGCACAAGCACACGGCAGTCCTACGGTTGAGAAAGTCCGAGGTGCGCTAGCTGACCCGAGATGCACGGGGAGGTGAAGCGCAGCCGGTATGGGATTGTGGAGTCCGGATGGAACGGACAAGTGGAGTCCTGGATGACAACCGGTACGTGAAGACATGCAGCACGGAAAGTCAAACATAAACAATAACGAACGGTTTATGTAGGAGCGGGGTGGAGTGATGAGCTTCAGGTGTGCCTCGTTAAACCTGGAGCTTCAGAGAGAGTGGAGGCATGAGTGATGATGAGCTCCAGGTGTGCGTGGTTAAACCTGGAGCTCTATGGAGAGTGGAGGCATAGAGAGCCACCAAAGGGGGCGTGGCAGGTGGCTCCCTGACGATTACATTTCAATATGCATGTTCATATACAGTATTTTCTTTGTGAAAACATGAAGGTTTGTTTATATTGATTATACTTTAATACTTATATTCCTCCTGTAAAATATAAACTAAGTGACAATACTGAAAACACACCTGACTGGTGTGGTATATATGCAAACTACTGTAGGGCTGCTTCTATTGACTATTTTAGTAATTGAATAAACAATTATTCCAACGATTTTTCATGTAATCGGATAAAAAGTACTTTCTCTTGATTAAAGAGAAATACTAAATAAGAGAGAGAAAATAAGATAGGTCACTTAAAATAAACAAGCAATTTGTTTTCTTTTTTTGCATTTGAAATTTTTATTGCTAAAATTGCACAACTAAAACTAAACCCATTTTAGTGCATTTAATTGTCATATTAAGGTTGGCTGAAGCTTACCCATATCGGGTCCTTCCGTTCGGCCTTGCACTCTCACCCTGCACCTTCACAAAGTGTGAGTTCCAACGCCTCCCCATGGCAGACTGCTAGAGTGTCTGCCACTCGCTTTAGCGACCCGGGTTCGAGACCCGCTCTGACATTACAGGCCTTAGACATGTGGAAAGACCCTTGGTTCCTGTTACAGGACCCCGTGTTGGGGGCTTATTGTTGTCACATAACATTAACGATGGACGCCTCCCTTTACAAGTTGGGGGGCGGTCATGAGTGCCCACTCCACCCAAGGACTATGAAAGGGCCCCATCTGTTGTGACACATCAACTGCATGGAGATGCTGGCTGTGCTTCTAGCATTGAAGCATTTCATCTCAGACCTAAGGGGCCATCCTTTGCTGGTCTTTTACATCAACCACCAGGGGAGGTCAGTGCTCTCGCCTCCTTCACAAGCTGGCACGACAGACCCTTCTGTAAGCTGCTCTTACTTAGAGCACTAAACATCCCGGGCGGTTGAATCAAGGAGCAGATGCCCTTTAAAGGCAAGGGCTGAGCTCATATGCAGCAAAATGCTGCCTGTTAACTTGGGTCACCACTTAGACACAGTTAATTGTCCGGTTTCCCAGTGCTGGAATTTTTTCAATAATTTCTTCCACCCTAAAGGTGCTTATCATTCTCCACTTGCTGAGCAGTCGCTAGGGAAAAACAAGTTAGTGACATGTTTCCTCCAAGGTACCCTGAGGCCTCAGGTACGACCCAAAGTTGGACCTCGCCGTTGTTCTGGGGGCCTTGTCTAATCATCCCTTCGAGCACCTGTCCGAAGTGCACTTGAGATTTTTGACAGTCAAGACTTATTTTCTACTGGCCATCTCCTCTATAAAGAGGGTTGCGGGTGTTCACGTTCTTTTTGTGAGCCCCTGTCTAGAGTTTACCCCAGGCATTATAGATTGTGTTGTAGAAAGAAGTGTCCTTGCATCTTTTGGTAGCAGGTGTCCTTACTTTCTTAATATTTCCAATTCATTTAAGAAACTTTGTATGATTTTGGTTCTTTGTGGACCACTGTCCTCTTTTAAATCTGGAGAATCCAATAAAGCATCAGAAGACACATATTCTATATCAGTGTCAAAGTGATCTGTTGTCAAACTGTCAGTGGGTTAATTAAAATAAAAATTAATTATTATTAATAATAAAAAAATGTCAGCCTGTCAGCCTGTTTATGTAATCCACAGGTTGATCATGATCTCTGACTATCATGGTCATCATCACTGTCAGAATGCAGGAAATGATTGTGCCACGCTTATAAATATGCCATCTGTAACGCAACGTTTAAAGGCAGATTCTTAACTTTGCTTCTTTCTCTTAAAATTTTTAGGTATGACAACAGTTCTGCAAACTTGAAAATATGTACAGTATGAATCGAAAGTCTTTGAAAGAGTTATACACAAGTCAAGGTTTATGTTCCATAGCTAAACTATAGATTTAAGTGATTTTACTTTTATTTTTAAGTTAAAAGACAAAAATATAATCTATACTTTTTACTTTAATTTTAAAAAGGTGTGTTCAAAACAAACTAGTATCTATTAAACAATGTACACACATATCCCATACAACAGAACATTGGTCCCAAGAGCCAAAATTCATTGAAAGACAGTATTCAAAAATTAGATGTAGCTCTGTATAAGGTACAGCTTGAAGTCATCTAATAAGTGCATTTACCACTCTTGTGAGAAGCACAAGTATATTGCTGTAAAATATCTTTTTTTTCCCTCAGTGTTTCAAATTTGCCCATTTTTCAAGTCAATTTAATTAGACAATTTAATGAAACTTATAATAATTCATAGATGAGGTGTCGCATCAATATTACATTTACATTACTTTACCGTATGCAGTATTTGCTTGCAAACTTGCTTACAATAATTACACAGAATGAAATTTTATTATTTACGATTATGATGATTATAACAAATGAAAGCAGTAAACTACACCAAAAATAAAAATAAAAACATTTTCAAATACAAATTTAAATCAAAGACTTCACCATATAATCATAGCCATGTGAAACATTATAAACTAAAGTGTCGATGTATTAAAACCCAGACAAAGAAAGTGGAGAATTTCGAAAATACAATAAAATAAAAAATGATTTTGACATCCTGATTTTGCCATACTTGCGTTTTTCATCTACCTCATGCATGACCAGTTAGAACTTCAGTCAGTGAAGCGTCGCGCACGCGCAAAAGTTTCCAGGGTGCAGTTTTTAGATAATTTCTCTTTTTTTCCCTTCATTTTTTATTCAGTAACGGATATGATTTAAAATGTAGCAAAGTACAATACTTCAAACAAAACATACTTTTTTTCTACAAAATCTATAAATAAGATAATTGTAAGATGCTCTGGATAAGGATGTCTGCCAAATGTAAATATTTTCTTTAGGACTATTTATTTAACAAATCAAAACACTTTAAATAATGATAAATTTATGATTAATGTTAGAACACATATCTAATTCAAAATATCAGGAAATGAAATAGCCGAAATTCTGAATTATCCGTCCCACATTGTGATCTCAAACCCAAAAGATTTTAGTGTAGACTAAATTGCCATATAATAAGAAGGTTGTTTATTGTACAGTGTTACATCATGTGTCAAATTATTCATTTAATGATTGTATCAGTGTGGCTGAACCAAAAGTAAAATAAAATGGAAGATAAAGAAAATGAATCTGACATGCGGCTCATTGCATTTCAATGACATTGTTAGAATTTCTTATACTCACACACACACCCGCTTACGCAAACGCAAACACACACATACACAAACATGCAAGCAATGAAAATGACAATAATTCTTAAATGTTATTTTTGTATTAATTCATATTTATTGTACATTTTGTACATATAGACATATCAAATACATTTTTAAAAAGTAATAACATTTGAAATTGTTTCAATAAATTATAATAATAATAGTAATATAATAAAAAATATAAAATAATAATGTACATAATCATATACAAAATATATACACACGTAAGATTTATTAAATTATAATATTACTTATAATATTAATATTTGTAATTCTTTTATACAATTAGATACATAATATCTATCTATCTATCTATCTATCTATCTATCTATCTATCTATCTATCTATCTATCTATCTATCTATCTATCTATCTATATTGATATAATGAAACAATTTTTATAGTTTATAGTTTTTTGGCTTACATCACTGATTGTGTAGATGAGAAATAATCAGACAGTCATGAAAATGTGTCAGAGTCTTGCAAAACACACACACACACACACACACACACACACACACACACACACACACACAAAATGATTAAAACACTGTAACTGTACCTAATTTACTATAGTAAATAATAAATGAATTTGTGTGTGTGTGTGTGTGTGTGTGTGTGTGTGTGTGTGTGTGTGTCTGGTGAATTACTGTAAAAGTTACTTATGTTTATTAGTCACTATGTTGCAGCAGGCAGCAGATTGTTCATAAACTGATGTAATTGTACATTGTGCTGTAATTCACAAAAATAACAGCTTATTATATATATATATAATGATATAATGATATAAAAATTATATATATTTTTATACAGTATCATTCAGTATTATTACACCACATATACAGCATATTTACACCAGCACAATACATTTTTACCTTATACACACAGGTATGTAGCTTTGTATTTTTCTTTTGTATTTTTTGCTATTTTAAAGAAAACTTTGCTTTGTTTTGTTGTGGATTAGTGTATGTGGATTAAAATACAATATATACAATTTTAAAATTGACTGTAAATTAAATGTTAATTACTATGTCTAATTTATCACAGTTTACTTATAAATCTAAATAAAGAAAAAAAAAAATCTTTACCAAGAAAAACAATTCACTTTTGCTCTTTTATTTGTTTTGGTATGTTTTTTTTGTATCTTTGGTATGTGTATGTGTATGTGTATGTGTATGTCAAACATCTCAACAATGTTACCACCCTTCAAATGAAATACAATCTATTGTTTTAAAGCCAAATATTTGTTTTGATCGATACTTCCATCTCACACTTTACACTGATTGGCTGCTGGACAGTTTATAAGGTGACACTTCCACACTTATCATAGACACTTCTTCAGGCAGAATCTTTCTGATAACCTGATAACAATTCGACTTGATTGTCAACTTTACCTGAAAGAATGTATTTTGTGCTCAGTGTAGTTTTGCCTCTGCTTATGCTTTCCTTTGGGCAGTGTGCAGTCGTCAATAACACAGAAACCAGAATTGCCTCCAATACAATCAGTGTGCTTAATGGACAGATATGGGGTACATGGGGAGTTACTCAGAAGTGTCCTTCAGGCACCTATGCTACAGGTTTTAGCCTCCTGGTGAGTACACCTCATTTTCAGCAGTTAATAATTACTAATTAAGAAATGTATGAGCACTTATAAGAAAATGAATATACTGTATGCTAAGTATACTTTATGCTACAGTTACAGTTACAATTACAGTTTGTTTTTGTGTGTTGGTGGTTTACGTAAATGGTGAAGTAAAAAAGAAAAGAGTAACTGAAGGACTTCAGTGCAGCAAAGACTGTAACTGGATTCTGTAAACAAATTTGATGTCATCAGTAAATTACTAAAGTATGTTCTTTTTATTAGGTTGAAGGAAATCAGGGTTTTTGGGGCGATGACACGGCCCTAAATGGAATTGCTCTTTACTGCTCAAAACCCATCGGCTCCAACGGGATTGTTGGGACCTACACAACAATCAAGTCTTCTGTAGGAAGGTAAGAAGAGATCAACATTTCATACACTTAGTATATGTTGCATTGTTATGTATTACATATTTAATGTTCAGTATTAATAACATAATGCATACACTAAGTACTGAAAATTGCATAAAAAAAAATACCTACAAAGGATATTCTTAAGATACAAAATTGTTTTAGTATCACAAGTTAGAGAAGGAAACGAAGAGAAAAAGTAATAGCGTCAGTGTTAGCAGAAGTACTAGTCATTGTTGCATCAGTAGTAGTAGTAGTAGTAGTAGTAGTAGAAGTTGTTTTATCAGTAGTGACTGTTGTTTTATACAGCTGGGGGTCTTGGACAGCAAACAAGTTTTGCCCAAGTGGAGTGCTGAAAGCTTTCCAGCTGCAAGTGGAGAGTTATCAGGGATGGTATGCAGATGATACCGCTGCTAACAACATAAGGTAATTAGTAACACACAATAACCCCCACATCAGACAATTATCTCAAATGTTACACAGTTGGTCATGTCTTTGGTCCTGTCATGTCCTATGTGCATTTGATTAAAAAAATTAACAAAATGTATTTCTAACTAAAAACGCCAGGTTTTCATGCACTGGAAACCAGGTGTTGCAAGGCTTGGGCATGAGCTGGGGATCCTGGGGTTCCTGGAGTCCAAGTTGTGGAGGAACTGGCATTTGCGGGATCCAAACAAAAGTGGAGTCACCCCAGGGTGCATCTGATGACACGTCTCTAAATGATGTCATCTTTAACTGCTGTTAAAAATAAGGTATGTTTCTTTCTTATCTTTGTCATCAGGTGTTTTTACACACTTAATGAAAATAACTCTGACACCTTTACCTCACTTGAATATTTGTTTTCTGTGTTACAGTAAGAGTTGACAGGACAAGAACATGAACTTGATCATAATCAGTTTTCGGAATGGATTATAATCACAAATTAATATAATCTTCCAGTAATCACAAACATGTACTCGCTGATGATTTAGTCTTATCTTTTATCCTTTGCCTGTTCTTTAATTAAATTTCATAATAAATAAAACATGTTCATCAGCAGTTTTTGTGGTTTATTTGTCTTTATTTGAAAAAATTATTGTTCTTGATTAGCTAGATCATAACCACCCTAGAGGTGAGTAGTATGAGCAGACATTTTTTTCACAATGTGTATAGACGTTTGAAAATATAATGTGTCCTCTGATGATACAAAAATGTAAATGAACAATTTGGATCACATAAACAGTTTTCAATGTAAATTAATTTAAAAGTATCCATTTATTAACAGATTTATCCATGATTTCTTCAATGTTTTATTCCTGAGTTCTTTAGGTTTATAATTAACCATTTCCAGCATTTGAAATGTTAGTAATCGGTCCCAAGGCCATTTTACAATTTGTTCAAACCTACCGAAAGGTTAAACACATGAAGCACATCAAATGCAGAGCATATAGCAGCTCCTTCAAACCAAATACATCTAACTGATATAAACTAATAGAAAACCATGTGTTTTCAAATGTATCTAGTGTTAAAGGATGTGCTTTGGTGCTCAGGATGGAAAGCCGAAAAAAGAGTAATTCATATGCAGAGGTGTTTTATACAGTACATCGTCCAAGTTCACCCAGTCACAAACCAATTCAGTACCTGAAAACAGTACCTGGGCTCTGTTCAGAGTAATGTACAGTATATTTATACAACATATATAGACCCAGGAGATTTGTAAATGGAATTTGTAAATGAGCCAGAAGAGTTTGCCAGAGGATGACCAATCCTGGCATGCTGACTTCATATTACACAACCATGACAGTTTTTTTCTGTTTGTGTTCAAATTGAATTCATATTATTTTTAAGGATGATTTTAATTTGAATAAAACTGGGGTTAGGTCAGGTCAGGTTAGGTTAGGTTAGGTTAGGTTAGGTTAGGTTAGGTTAGGTTAGGTTAGGTTAGGTTTAATCTCCATTACAAAAAAAAAAAAAACCTTTCATAGGGTAAATACTAGGACTCAGTTTCTAAAAAGTATTAATTTAACAGTATTTTACCACAGAAACCCAATGTTTTTTGTGTTGCTTGTACTACCATTTAACGTTTATCTGTATACTGTGTTTTCATTCTTCTAACTCTGTGTGCTCCAGTATATCTGCTACTGGAAAACCGCCACGTTTTGTGAAATCAGTGTCCCTTTGTGAAAGTGTGGAAATTTGAAGTCTGGAAAAGCCAAAGGTTATAAAGGTTATTTTAATGTACGCGCACATGTGCACGTCCCGTAATGTTTCTTCGGTAACGGAAATAGGAGGAAACTCAGGCAGCCAATAGCTTTCTGTGGAAGAGAAAACATCATAGAGACAGTTCAGTTTATAAGTGGTCACAGTGTGTCTTCAATTTGCAGACTTCGCTTCCTTTTTTAGGAAAAGATTCTTAGAAGCAAATAAGTTATTTTTGATCTCGGTTTATCAAAAAACATGGATTTTGTGCACAGTATTGTGTTGCCTTTTTTAGTTCTATCATTTGGGCAATTTATAATGGTCAGCCATGGAGAGACTTTGAGAAAATATACTGGGATCATTGCAGTAGAAAATGGGCAGGCCTGGGGCTCATGGGGAAAACGGCAGATGTGTCCCGAAGGGACGTTTGCTACAGGATTTAGCCTGAAAGTAAGTACAATATACAGTATCTTATTTCATGATGGATTATTAATAAGTAATTGTATTAGTTACTTAGAAGATTTTTTTTCTCAAATGCTGAATTTAATCATTTAACGCAGCCATTAGGAAGGCACAAGCCAGTGCACTTTTAGTGCCGGTCCCAAGCCCGGATAAATGGGGAGGATTGCATTAGGAAGGGCATCCAGTGTAAAACATGTGCCAAATTAAATATGCGCATCACAAATCAGAATTTCATACTGGATTGGTCGAGGCCCGGGTTACCAAAGACCGACACAGGTATCGTTAACCCGCAGGGTACAGGTGGAAATTGGGCTACTGTTGGCTGAAGGAGGAGAATGAGAGGAGGAAGACGTCTACAGAGACAGCAGGGAAAGGAGAAGTGGAGGAGAGTGGAAGTTTGGGTGGGCACTTTAAATGTTGGTACTATGACTGGTAAGGGGAGAGAGATAGCTGATATGATGGAGAGGAGAAAGGTTGTGTGTTTAGGGGACCAAGTTGAAAGGGAGTAAGACCAGGAACACTAGCGGTGGGTTTAAACTGTTTTATCATGGTGTGAATAGAAAGAGAAATAGTGTAGGGGTGATCCTGAGGGAAGAGTACAGTAATAGTGTAGTGGAGGTGAAAAGAGTTTCTGATGCCTATGGTCCTGTATCTACTTCTTGATGGAAGAAGGTTTAACAGTTTGTGACTGGGATGTAAAGAGTCCTTGATGATATTGTGAGCTCAGTGGTAGTAGAGTCAGCGGTTGAGGTGAAATGTCTTATGCCTTTATCAAAACGATACGAAAGTGAATGGGTTCCTCCGGTAGGAAGGCACTGCTGTTTGGTTGAGATTGTGGTGTTGATTTGTAATCTGTGATGGTCTTGATGCCTTTCCACATTCCTCTGGGGTCAGAGTTATGGAAGAGCTCTTCTATATGGAGTTTGTATGTGTGTTTGGCTCTTCTAATACCCATTTTCAGGTTGGCCCTGGCTCTGTTGTAGTCAAAGCAGCATCTCTTGCTTTCAAAAGGAGACAGATCTCATTTCACGTGTTTGACGGTAGTGACATTGTCAATGCATGTGTTGATATGGTCTAAAACAGATGATGTGCAGATGTCCATGTCTGTGTGAAAGTTCAATGTGGCCTGTGAGGCAAACATGTTCCAGTCAGTATCCTGAAACTGTTGCTGTAAAGAACAAATGGTCCTATTTGGCCATACTGTCCTCACAGCTGGTTTCAGCTGGTTTAAGCACTGTGTATGTGGGTAGCAGGAACAAAGAGAGGTGATCAGACTCACCCAAATGGGGATGGGAATGGCTTAAGGTATGTTTGTATGTACGTGATCCAGTGTGTTTCCACTCTGGTAGAGTAGAAGAAATTATGTTGAAATTATCATCCTATAAATCACAGTCATCACTTACAAGGATATACTATGATCCTATAATCCTAAATGATAATCAGTTAAAAAAAAAATTCCAATCGATGCATGTGTGTATGTGCATGCATGTGTTGATCTATAATATATTGATAATGTTTGTTCCAGGTTGAACGGTCAGTAGGAGATGGGGATGACACAGCTTTAAATGGAATTGCTCTTCACTGTTCTAAACCCCTTTTGGGAGGGGTACCTGCACATTACACTACAATCTCATCTTCTGTAGGAAGGTAAAGCATTCCATCTGTCCAAAATCTATTACTTTATATTTCTTTCCATTGTACTGAACAAAATTAAATTGGCTGCTTAAAAGACATGTATTTCGATAATGATGTTTAGAAAAGCAACACTCTGAACTTGAACCTCACAGTTTTCATTACTGTTTAAGGGTTAACCAAAAAAAGACTATATTAGTTCTGAAACTATAATAGATGTCACAATTGTACTTTTGATTATATCATATTAAGTTAAAGAAGATGGCCATGACTGGAGCATGACTAAAAAGCCCATGCTGTCGGCCTCTGACATGGACATGAATTCATGGGCTGCCTCATTGCCCCCCACTATAAGCTTTATTAAAGAGCCCCCCTAATGGGCCTCTGAGTAAAGCTTGGCTGAGAGGCTAACTTGTCAGTCTCTGGCATTGACTTGAATTGCAGTGCCTACAAAGGCCACCTCATTGACCCCCAGCATGGACTGGCATTGGAAGTTCCTTTTCCCACCCTTTGCTGGGTCATGTAGTGGGTGGTTGTCTTGTCAGTTGCACAAGTGAGCTCTACAGGTAAAGCCACCAGGTTAACTTCAGGGTGGAGCTTGCCATGGGTGGCTACCACATCATCCACATCATTAAGCTTGGTAGCTGAGTGTTGGCAGTAGAGCTTGTCATGGGAGGTTTCCCCATCAGCCTCAAAACCCATAGATGCAAGTGTAGTTAACACAGTGAAAGATATATTTCAACTAATCTTTAAAAAAAGACTATAAGCTATTTTTGGAACATTTTGTTCCCAGTTTCCCATTTTTTTCCTGTTTCTTCAGTAGCTTCTCTTTAAATACTTCACTGCAGCTAAAGTTACAAAAGCAAATTGTGGTAATGGAGAGTCTCATGAATGCATTTGTTTCATTTCTGCTTATTTTCTGACCAAAGATATTGTCTTGTTAGCCATTTTTTGTCCTTTTTTTGTCCTCACACTAATAATGTAATAATAAAGTAATGTCTGATAACTAGGTAATACTTGATAAAAAGAAAATCAGCCATCTAAATATGCCAAAGCCCCATTTTTTTCTTTTCTTGTAGCTGGGGAACTTGGACACATAAAAATTGGTGTTCTATTGGAGTGATGCACTCATTCCAGCTGCTTGTAGAATCTCAGCAAGGACATGGTGATGATACGGCTGCTAACAACATAAGGTGACTAGTGTCTCCTTGGAATATATTACAAATATTTGAAGTCCATATTAATAAATTCTTATACTTGTGTTTATAATTTGGTAATTGTTTTGTGTAATAAGTTTTATAAATTGCAATTATGACTCATCAAGCTGATTTTTAAAACATATTTTTTTCAGGTTCTATTGCACTGGATTGAAAATTATGACCGGCAAAGGCATGTCCTGGGGAAGCTGGGGAACATGAAGTTCAAATTGTCCTGGAACTGGTATTTGTGGAATCCAAACGAAAGTAGAACCACCGCAAGGTTCAGGAGATGACACTGCTCTTAATGACGTCCGCTTTTATTGCTGCTAGCCAAGGTACTTTTTTTAGTCTGGATAATACAGTAAAAGAAAACACATTAATTGCCATTATGCATATGGTAAAAGAAAAATAAAGATATTGTTCATTCCTACCAAGATTTAGGTTTTAGGCACATTTATCTCTTTATCTCATTCTGATATTTGTCTTCTGTGTTACAGCAGGAACTGATGAGAACATCAACATGAACATAAAGCATGAGGCATAAAATCTTTTTCTGTGCATATGTTTTTGTTTGTTTGGTTGTTGTTTTTTATGTCAATTTTCTAAATGCTAGTTGATTTAAATACATTAATTTAAATATATATCGTTGTATATTTATATGATTACAAACCAGTCAGTGACTGAAACTGTCAGAGTCATAGTTTAATCCAGGAGGTTTCATTAGGTCAATATAATGTTTGCAATAAGAGTTTCAAAGCATAAGCAACTTGTTCAAAGTAACAAACTTGAATTAAATGTTATAAAACTGTTACTCTTCCTCTCAGTGTTCAATTAGTGATAATTGTGTGTATATATATATATATTAACTGAGGGACACCAAGAAATATGAGGAAGTTTTAGGAAAAGCAGATGATATAAATTAGTTAAATAGTTGTAAATGAAAATGCACAGATAAGATCAAATAAATGTTTAATTTTAAAAATCATTTGTTGTTGTTGTTTTACATTTACCCAAACAATGTAACATTCATCTTTTTTTGGAATTTGTAATAACATGACCATATTGTCTGGGTATTTTCCCCGTCATGTATCAAACACATCACGGTAGCTGATATTGACTCTTTAGGAAAGCATAGAGTACTGTGCAAAAACTTTAAGCAGGTGAAAAGAAATGCTGTAAAGTAAAAATGCTTTAAAAATATATATTTTTACTGTTTTCTGTATGTAATTTAATTGTTTCTTTTTAAAAAATTCACAGTGAATTTTAAGAAGAAAAATCTAAATCTATTCAATATTTAATGATGATATTATGAGGTGGATGAATTCAGGCAGGACACCACTGAAGTCCTTTACAGAGCAAGTATTCTGTTTATTTATATATACATTGATATGATTTATACGCTGCTTTATAATCTCAAAAAACAGCTGGCAGTCAGTTTGCTAAGTTACTGATACATACATAGTTATTTATTGTTAAATCTGTCTAAAATGGTACAATTAAATATCTCCTGTGTATAGCAAAAACAAAAAACATGTATGTAAATCTTCTGTGAATAGCAAAAACAGGGAAAGGTCTCAGTGTTCCAATACTGTCGGTGGTAATTCTATAATATAATTATACATTTCTTGTACAGTGTTACATAATGCTATGGTAAAGTGTTAATTATAATGTTAATCTATTATAATTATTATAATAGAAAGAAATAGAAAGAAAGTAAAACTAAATAAATGATAATGACAGTAAATCTCACATGCTATTAATGGCATTTTAATGACACTGTTACAGTAAATGATTTCTTAGTCACAGACACAAACAAACACACACACACACACACACACACACACACACACACACACACACACACACACACACACACACACACACACACACACACACACCCCAAAGAGACACCCAAAAGGCAAACAATGTATCTGAAACCAGTTTAGCGTGATTTGCAAACTCTAAATAAGATATTCAATTAGATAGATAGATAGATAGATAGATAGATAGATAGATAGATAGATAGATAGATAGATAGATAGATAGATAGATAGATAGATAGATAGATAGATAGATAGATGGATGGATGGATGGATGGATGGATGGATGGATGGATGGATAGATGGATGGATGGATGGATGGATGGATAGATAGATAGATAGATAGATAGATAGATAGATAGATAGATAGATAGATAGATAGATAGATAGATAGATAGATAGATAGATAGATTTACATATTAATGAAGAATTGAAGAACATACATCTTTATCAAGACAAACTTCACTTTCTTTTGCTAATTGTTGTTTTTTTTTTTTTTTTTTGTCCATTAGGTGTGTTTGTGTGTGTGTTTGTTTGTCAAACATCACAACAAGGTTATGTAACATGTCAGGAAGGACATAAACACCCTCACAATTATTCATTCAATTTATTCAAATAAGGCTAAATAATTATGATCTATGCTTCCGTGTCACATGGCTACTGGACACTTTATAAGTGACACATCCACACACTCAGCATAGGCACTTCTTCAGGCAGAATCATTTTGATAACCTGATATCAGTTTAATCTGATTGTCTGCTTTACCTAAAAGAATGCATTTTGCACTCAGTGTTCTTTTTCCTCTGCTCGTTCTTTCCTTCGGGGAATGTGCAGTCGTCAATGACACCCAAACCAAAATTTCGGTGTCCAATACAATCAGAGTAACTAATGGACAGACCTGGGGTGTATGGGGAAACCCAGAGAAGTGTCCTTCAGGCACATATGCGACGGGCTTTAGCCTTAAGGTAAGTACACCTCATTTTCAGCAATTAATAATTACTAATTAAGGTTTAGTGTTTGAAATAAAAATTTTATAATATTTCAGCATTTATAAGAAAATTCAAATTTAAAAAAGAACTATTATAAGAAAAATTATTACTGATCTGTGTTTCACAATTTGTGATATTTCTATTTCTAGTTTTCTATTTTTAACTACTTTTGTAGATATTTTTAAAAAGTGTATTAAAAGGATTTTATTGCTGCACAAACTGTAACATTAACCCTTTTAGTGATTTTTGTATTTTGGGTAAATATCAGCAATACATGATTTGTAATGTATTTGATTTAGGTTCAACCTCATCAGGGCTTTTGGGTCGATGACACGGCTCTAAATGGAATTGCCCTTCACTGCTCTAAACCCATCGGCAACAATGGGATTGTTGGCCCCTACACAACAATCAGGTCTTCTGAAGGAAGGTAAAAAAAAATAAAATCAATTTTATACATTGTGTATGCTGTTTCCTATACACTACTACATCAAGAAATACAAGACATACAAGATGTACTTAAGACACAAAGTATTTCAGTTGTAGTATCAGTACTAATATTAGTAATAATAGTTGAAGTACTAGAAGTAGTTGTAGTTGTATCAGTAGTAATAGTAGTAGTAGCTGTTGTGTCAGTTTTTGTTGTATCATTAGTACTGTCAATTTTCTTTATACAGCTGGGGGTCTTGGACGCAGAACGTGTGGTGCCCTAAGGGAGTCCTCACGGCTTTCCAGCTGCAAGTGGAGAGTTATCAGTGGCTGCTAGATGATAGTGCTGCTGCCAACATAAGGTAATTAGTAAGTCATAATAACCCGCAGATCTGATATTCAAAAAAGTGCTAAAAAGTCTTTAAAACAAAAGTTTACCAAAAATGTTCTACCAATGTTTCGTACATATTTCTTAAACATACTTAGGAATAAACATCACAATATAATATCAATATAAAATTCCAGGTTTTCATGTACTGGGAACCAGGTGTTGGAAGGTTCGGGTATGAACTGGGGTTACTGGGGTTCTTGGAGCACATTTTGTGCAGGAACTGGCATTTGTGGGATCCAAACAAGAATGGACCCACCTCAGGGGCTAAGTGATGACACTGCTCTTAATGACGTCCTTTTCTATTGCTGCTAACTAAGGTACTTTTTATCATGTCTGGATCATAAAATGAAAAACTTGAGTGTTATTTAGATTGTTGCAGAAAAAGGAAATGTACCTGCTTAATGAGGATCACTCTGATATCTTTACCTCATTTTGATGTTTGTTTTCTGTGTTACAGCAACAGCTGACAAGACGAGAACATGATCAAGAGCTACATATATATTCATAATGATCTCTTTATTTCTCATTAAAGCCATTTTCTGAGTGCATTATAGTCACAATGGAATTATTAGTTAATCAATCTTCCACTAATGATAAGCATTTACATCCTGTTGTTCTATTATCCTTTGCCTGTTCTCTAATCTAATCACTTAATAAAACAAAACATTTGCATCAACAGGTTTCTGTAAACTTTTTTTTGCTTTTTTTTTTTTTTGAAATATAAAAATATACAAAAAATAACATTAAAGCATAACCACGCTGTAATGTTGAGTAGTGTGTGCACAATTTATTTCTTCTTGTCAAGATTCTTACAAATATAATTTGTCCTGTAATTGATAAACAATTTGGACAAATAAATGTACTAAAGTTATCTTCCGTCTTCTTCGACACACATCAATCTCAGAGTATATGCTGTAACAGCTCCATGTTCATATTAATTATATGCTTATTATTTTAAAAAAAAAGTGTAGAAATTAAAGAAATTAAGAATTTTAAATGTTCATATTAGTATAAAAACAGAAATAAAAATTTAGACAATGTAGTGAACTTTAGTGAACAACTGCTAATTAAAAGACTTTTTTACATTCTTGATTCAGTGATCAAATTAAAGTGACATACTTTTAAATGTGTCTGATGAAGTTGACAAATTAAAAGTTATGCAGTGAATACATGTTAATACATTTTATAAAAAAAAAAACTTACATGGTGCATAAGCTGAGGCATTTGTCAACACACCTTATCCCATTTATTTTTTTATTGAATTTATTAAATGTATTACATTAAATGTATTAATAAATTTCATTTAGTATACTTCTAACTTGGTAATATACACTATAATAATACATGCACCGCTGTTATATATGAATTTTTCCATATGTGATGAATAAAGAAATCGATCTACAGTGCCTCTCAAAAGTTTGGAAACTCTTAGACTTTTATTGTTGAAGTTGTACACAATCAATTAAATGAATGTACTAAAGCATTCGCAATTTGATCAAAGCACAAAAAAATCTTTTTATGATGAGCACAAGTGACTAAATGATGTGGAGTTTGGACAAGTAGTTTTGAGAATTTCATTTATGTTCTGAAAAACGCTCCAAAGCGACTGAAAAAACTGTAACAATAAACTTTACCATGTAACCGTAGCAGTTACAGTAAGTACAGTTTAGTGTTGGCAGAAAACTTGTATTCACACTTCTTACCAATAAAATTTATATTATACCCAAATGGACCTTTACCTCACAGTTGACAGACAGACAGACAGACAGACAGACAGACAGACAGACAGATAGACAGACAAATAGATAGACAGATAGATAGATAGATAGATAGATAGATAGATAGATAGATAGATAGATAGATAGATAGATAGATAGATAGATAGATAGATAGATAGATAGATAGATAGATAGATAGAATTATCACTTTATTAATCCTAAAGGGGATCTGGTTCCTCTCAAGGATTCTTCCTTATGTCCTCTCAGGGATTTTCTCCTTGCCACTGTTATTGATTAGAGATATGCGAATAGAAATAAAAGAAATTATATGAAATGTAATGTAAAGGATTTTGGATTGATATAAAACTTTACCTTCCTATAGAAAATGAGAAAATGTGTATTCTTAAAATGTATATTCTTAATCTATTTAAATATGTAAATCTCCTTTGTGACAATGTCTATTGTAGTGTATACAAATACAATTAAAAGAATTATTTAAATAAATAAAACACTAAGTGATGATGGGCGTTAAAGATAATATGTAGCTGCGCCTTCTACTTATGCAAAGGGTAATTTCAGACAAATAAAAAGACAGATAAAGAGAGGTTAAGAGAAAGAGACTACAGTCACTACAGTCACGTCCTCTGTCGGAAGGTAAAGTTTTACATCGATCCAAATCAATTTGTATTGAACAAGATTATAGTGGATGCTTAAAGGAAATATACTTTAAGACACTCTCAATCAAAAACAGAAAAAACCTTTGAGCAGTTGTCAATCACAAAACACAGTATGTGTTAGAGAGCAAGTACACTAAGGTTTTTATTTTTTATGTATATAATAAAAAGGTAAAGTCTGGTTTAACTGGCTAAACAATGTGTTCTGGCTATTCAACAAAGTAACAGCATCAGTCAGCTTTTCTATTGTACAACATTTCATATGAAAATGTGCATATAATACAAAGACAAGTATACACAATGTATTATGTTTTACTTTATTGAGACACAGATTGCCAGTTTAAGGTTAAAGGGTTTATTATAGGGTTCCAGTAGCTGTAGTGGAACTGCCGAGGGGTGTAATCGCTGAGTAAACATTGAGTTGCTGCTGAAAATCACGTATTCCAGTGATGATAGAAATAAACAGATCTATTTACAAATCAGCAAATGACTGATTTAGATAACGGGACTGGGTTCAGTTATTTTCACTGATAAGATAAACCTAAGATAAACCTTTATTTGTCCCACAGTGGGGAAATTTCTAAACGCAAAATAACACAAATACTAATAAAGAAAGAAGAATTAAAAGCTGTAATAACTATATTATTTTTTTTTTTTTTTTCTAAAAATGTCTGTAAATGTAAAATAAATGTCTGATATATCAGACGTACATTAGACTCTTTGCAACATTATTTGAAAATTAGCTCAGGTGCTCCCCAATTCTTTTGGTTGTTGCTGAAATATATCTACACCTTGACAAGACAATGCACCTCTGAATTATACTTATTTATGCAGTATACAGTATACACCCGGGCAAAAATGGTCAAATATTAAGCTTTTACATAAAAAAAAAATCATCATGGAATAGAACAATATAAGAGACAATAGAAGTAAATTTCCCTGTTTCTAGCTTTTTCCCAAACTCTTCAATGCCGCAAAAGTAAAAAAGTGTGTGTTTGTGTGTGTGTGTATTGTTGGGATTGGAATGGCTGGACATCAATATGAATGGCCATGACTGTAGCTTGTCTGGCTACCTGGCCATCAATATGAATCAAAAATCAATATTAAAAGCCAAACATGTATAACTAAAGCCTTTAATGGTCAGCCATTCATTTATATGCAGTATAGCAAAAAAATGGAATAGGTCTTTGTTGCAATACTTTCGGTGGCAATTCTCTGACATAATTTTACATTTCTTGTAAAGTATTACATAATGCTATGGTAAAGTGTTAATTTTAATGTTAATTCATTATAATTATTAAAATAATTGAAAGTAATATAAAGGAAGGAAGGAAGGAAGTAGTGTTTGTGTGTCTGTTTGTTTGTCAAACATCAGAACAATGTCATGTAATACATCAGGAAGGACAAAAACACCCTGACAATTATTCAGTCAATTTATCTGTTAGCCTTTGCCACAGCTTTTGGGACTCACAGCTGAAAATGCCCTACCTAACTTTGAATGTTAACAGTTCCTGATAAAACTGGGCTACAAACACAATTTAAATATCTTTGGAAAGAAGACACTTTGAGCTTTACTGTCAATCATTCAAAGATACTAAGTTATAGATGATGTATAGATAAATGTTATGAGATTTCCATGACAAATGAGATTCCTACCAACATTTATCTGAGACTGTCTGATCATTTTCTCCCTCCCCCTGTTTGAGAGCCACCTGCTAAACTCAGGTGGCCATTTATACTGTATTCATACAGTCTGCATATAAATGAATGGCTGACCATTAAAGGCTTTAGTTATACATGTTTGGCTTTTAATATTGATTTTTGATTCATATTGATGGCCAGGTAGCCAGACAAGCTACAGTCATGGCCATTCATATTGATGTCCAGCCATTCCAATCCCAACAATACACACACACACAAACACACACTTTTTTAAGCATTTCTTTTATAAACACAAACAAGCAATAAAACATTGTATAAAACTGTGAAGGGAGATATATTGTACATTACAGGCATAAAAAAAGGCTCAGATTTTCCATCCCCATGCAGATCACCAAGTCGCTGTTGTTACTTCCTCATCGCTGCTTGGTGCAAATCTCAGATAAATGAACTTATTTGACTGTTTATTTTTTTCTTTGTTTTGTCTTTGTACTTTTTTTTGTAAACAAACTTCAGATAGCACAAGCTGGAAACAGCTGTTTGGGCAGAAACGACAGCTGCTTCCTGGTCTGTCACAGTGCACATGTTCCCCTTTCTTTCTAAGTTTCTAAAGATTAATAAAATTACGAAAAATCCACGTGGGGAGTAAAAACCTCCCATATATTGTTCGAATCCTTTACTCATTGGCAACATTTTCCATCACTTATTTTGTTTCCATAATGCTACCGGCTGGAAATAAAAGGTTTGAAATGATAGGTGATGCAGAGCAGACCGTCATGACACCTGCCTATAAAGTGCAGGCTCAAGCCCAAGATTCTGCCTCTTTTGTTGTTTTTTTAGTGGGTGGTCTCATTTGTTTTGTAACACTATATTCTACCAGCCATATTTGTTTTTTTATCCATAAGATGACGCTTTTTATGCGAAAGATTTTCCGAAACATTAACAAACAATACACCAGTTGAAGTAAATGGAAAGAATAAGCATCTAAATTGCAACACTATTGATTGGTTGGAAACCGGGATTTGCAGCATTGGATGCGATTGTGACTGCTTATTACAATAATTGTATAAGTACTGCATTTTTTTTTATACACGTTACAACGGTATAAGTTTGCCATTGAAAAACAGTGATCTAAGAGCGATGCTTGAGGCTTAGACCTTCGGAATGATTTATAGCTAGTCATGGTTACTCTTCTTCCTTTTTGTTTAATCTATTGTTAAACATTAACGCCTCTAAACAATGGGATATCGGTTGCGCTGGCGCAGCGCTGAAGGCTAAGGGGTTTTAAGGCCAAATATTTGTTATGATCGATGCTTCCGTGTCACATGGCTACTGGACACTTTATAAGTGACACATCCACACTCAGCATAGGCACTTCTTCAGGCAGAATCATTTTGATAACCTGATATCAGTTTAATCTGATTGTCTGCTTTACCTAAAAGAATGCATTTTGCACTCAGTGTTCTTTTTCCTCTGCTCGTTCTTTCCTTCGGGGAATGTGCAGTCGTCAATGACACCCAAACCAAAACTGGTGTGCACATTACAATCGGAGTAACTAATGGTCAGACCTGGGGTGTATGGGGAAACCCAGAGAAGTGTCCTTCAGGCACATATGCGACGGGCTTTAGCCTTATAGTAAGTACACTTAATTTTCAGTAATTAATAATTACTCATTAAGGTTTAAAATTTGGAATGAAAATTGTAAGCATTTATAAGAAAATTCAAATTTAAAAAAGTACAATTATAAGAAAAAATATTACTGATCTGTGTTTCACAATTTGTGATGTTTCAAAAGGTTTCAATTTTTAACTACTTTTGTAGATATTTTTGAAAAGTGTATTGACTGTAATGGTAATTGGCTGCACAAACTGTAACATTAACTCTTTTAGTGATTTTTGTATTTTGGGTAAATATCAGCAATACATGATTTGTAATGTATTTGATTTAGGTTCAACCTCATCAGGGCTTTTGGCGATGACACGGCTCTAAATGGAATTGCCCTTCACTGCTCCAAACCCATCGGCAACAATGGGATTGTTGGCCCCTACACAACAATCAGGTCTTCTGAAGGAAGGTAAAAAGATAAAATCAATTTTATACATTGTGTATGCTGTTTCCTATACACTACTACATCAAGAAATACAAGACATACAAGATATACTTAAGACACAAAGTATTTCAGGTGTAGTATCAGTACTAATATTAGTAATAATAGTAGTTGTTGCTGCATCAGTAGAAGCAGAAGTAGTAGTTGTTAATGGTAGTAGTAGCTGTTATGATACAACAAAACTTGACACTAGTACTGTAAATGCTCTTTATACAGCTGGGGGTCTTGGACGCAGAACGTGTGGTGCCCTAATGGAGTCCTTACGGCTTTCCAGCTGCAAGTGGAGAGTTATCAGTGGCTGCTAGATGATAGTGCTGCTACCAACATAAGGTAATTAGTAAGTCATAATAACCCGCAGATCTGATATTCAAAAAAAGTGCTAAAAGTCATTAAAAAACATGACATATTTCTTAAATGTACATATGAAAAACATCTCAATATGATCTCAATATAAAAATTCCAGGTTTTTATGTACTGGGAACCAGGTGTTGGAAGGTTCGGGTATGAACTGGGGTTCCTGGGGTTCTTGGAGCACAGTTTGTGCAGGAACCGGCATTTGTGGGATCCAAACAAAAGTGGACTCACCTAATTGGCAAAGGGATGACACTGCTCTTAATGACGTCCTTTTCTATTGCTGCTAACTAAAGGTACTTTTTTCTTGATCATAAAATGAAAAACTTGTTATTTTGACTGTTGCAGAAAAAGGAAATGTACCTGCTTAATTTCATTATTTTTATATTTGTTTTCTGTGTTACAGCTTTACAACTTTTACAACAGCTACATATATAATCATAATGATCTCCATTTCTCATGAAATCCATTTTCTGAGTGCATTATAGTCACAATGGAATTATTAGTTAATTAATCTTCCACTAATGACAAGCATATACATTCTGTTGTTTTGTTATCCTTTGCCTGTTATTTAATCTAATTACTTAATAAAACAAAACATGTGCATCAACAGGTTGTGAGCCTTTGTTTGCCTTTATTTGAAAAAAAAAAAAAAAAGATTAAATTAAAAAAAAAAAAATACACAATTTATTTCTTCTGTGTCAAGAATCTTTCAAATATAATTTGTCCTGTAATTGATAAACAATTTGGACAAATAAATGTATTAAAGTTATCTGCCATCTCTTCCACACAACCTACCTAAATTAAAGATTAATGTTACACACATCAATCTCAGAGTATATGCTGTAACAGCTCCATGTTCATATTCATTATATGCTTAATATTAAAAAGAAAAGGTGGAGAAATTAAAGAAATTAAAGATTTAAATTTTTCATATTAGTATAAAAAGTCTTGACTTTTACAAAAACAGAAATAAAAAATTTAGACAATGTAGTTGTCATGCTGCAATGAACGGAGGCGAAAGCCAGAGTAGAAATCGCTGAATGTTTAATGAATGAAGCGAAACACACGAATACATACACTGCAGTCCAGTATAAGTTCAACGAGAGATATCCGTGGTATGCCCTGGAGGGGGGAGGTTCACATAGGCCAGGAACGAAGGAGCCGCCCGCACAGAGCTGCTCGCATTCGGGGTTCATGGAGAACACCTGAGGCTCATTCACTCACTCATCCATGCTCCTATATAAACCCCACATTCACCCACACTCCCTGTCCGTTATTGTAGGTTCATGGTGGTATGTGTGTTCGCATGTGCGTATCCCGCTAACCCTTACATGGTGCATAAGCTGAGGCATTTGTCAACACACCTTATCCCAAGACTTATTGATGATTGTTTTTTTATTAAATTTATTAAATAACATTTAGTAAACATCAAACTTGGTAATATACACTATAATAATACATGTACCACTGTTATATACTGTATGAATTTTCATATGTAGTGAATAAAGTAATCGATCTACAGTGCCTCTCAAAAGTTTGGAAACCCTTAGACATTTATTGTTGTTGAGAGACATGTTGCTTTTTATTTTGTTTATATGCAACAAACTTTCAACTTTCCAACTTTTCTTTAATAAAAAAATATCTAAATTGCCATGCCTTTCGCCAAAGGTGTTCTTCACTACACAAACTTCACTAGTTGTAAATTTCATTCTGACCTCGTGATCCAGTTCATCCCAAAGCAGTTCAATAGGATTTAGGTGCAGTTACTGGGCAGGCCATGATAGGCTATTCCATGATAGATAAACACTCTAGTTTACTGTTTGCTCTCTAAATCTTACAGAGAATACAGAGATCTTGTCTTAATTATGGTGAATTTGGTTGCAGTTAGCCACAGGCCAGAAAGAATTGTATATATATAAAGAATTAGCATGTTCTTCCTGCAATAAATGGAAACTCAATCTTTGAACCCAAACATGGTCTTTTTCATGGTCTAATACATTGCACGCTTACCACACAACCAACTGATTAGATATTTACATGAATGAATAGGTGTAATAGGTAAGTGAATGCATGAGAAAAACAAAAATGTTCCTGCTAATACGTAGACAATTGTACTGGAAGGACTTTGACATTTTAAATTTGCTAAATAGTTAAAAAAAAAAAAGCAAATACTGAACAAAATACAAAAAAAAATACTGTACTAGAGAAAGCCAAAGCTGTTTATTATTGAGTACGGCTATGTGTGGATGAGCACCTTATATTTTAAAGTCCTTAAAAATGCAAAAGAAGTGCTGAATTAGTAATGTGTAAGCTATGTTACACTTATGCATGCTCTCTGTCTCTCTGTAGAGCATCCCTTTCACGGTAAAGAAAGTCTATAAAGCATCAAAAATAAGGCTTAGGGACACACATTACAGTTTTTCTTAGATGCTCTGGAGAATTTCTTAAATGATCCTTAATATTTGCAAATCAGTAAGTGCATTCTCAAAACAATTTGTGCAAGCAGTACAAAACATTGGATTTCTTGCAAAAGCCTGTATTTTTCTCACAATCTCTCAAAAGTTAGTATTTGTGTGTATAGTAATCAGAATCTTTGCAACATTATTTGAAAATTAGCTCAGGTGAAATATATCTACACCTTGACTAGACAATGCACATCTGAATACTTATATATGCAGTATACAGTATACACCAGGGCAAAAATGGTAAAATATTAAGCTTTTACATTACAACAAATCGTCATGGAATATAACAAAATAGGAGTTCAAGGGGAGCATTGCAGTCGTTCTGGCTGTAGAATCTTGGAAATGCAAACTGTGATTGTGACATCAATCTGATTTATAAACATGCAGTAGCAGTTTAAATCTCCACTGTTATTTAGTAATAGATGCTTAAAGGAATAATGCAAAATTAGTTCTCAAAAAAAAAAATATTAAAAGAAAAATAAAACACCTTTATTGCACTGGAAAAGATTAGTTGCCTGGCAATAAAATAAAGTACATCCAGTCTTGCTCATTTCTCAAGAATACTGAGTCTAAACATGACTGTTGACATTACAAAAAAAAATTCAAGAAAATGAACATGATGTTAAAAGATTTACTGGACATGTATTTTCGTATCCTAAATGAATAAATCAGGAATTAATTAAATCTATGGTATTGAAGCGTTGGTGTGGCAGAAAATGTAGTAAATACACTGAATAACTGTCTATTTCAGTCTTTCTGCTAACACTATGCAGTTTGGAAGTGGAAATGCACAAATTTGATCAAATAAATGGATAACGGATTCGTTAATACCATTTCTTTCAGAATGTGTGATACATTAATGCAAAGTCTAAAGGTTTGGATATCGCCGAACACTTTATTCCATCATGTATTAAACACATACAGAATAACTGATATATACTATTTAGGAAAACATTATTTAAATGCTACATAATGTAGTACCTGCTTCAGAAATACTGATATCTTGTTCATACATATTTATTGAGTTAATTTATTTTTGTCTCAATATACAGATGAGACAAATTACAGGGATGCAGGGCAAAATGTAGACTCCTGAGATGAAAACTTGGAAATCTAACAAACAAATCATCTGTCAGAAATTAAACAAATGCACTCCTGATTATCTCCCATGACACAATTTGCTTGTTGCTGCAGTGAAGTGTTTGGGGGAATTTCACTTATATACTCTTTTTAATATGCAAAAGTAAAATCATGATAATGAGTAAAATGTTTGATGTCAATTTCAACACACAAAAGAAACTCTGTGTACAACACTTTCCCAAATGTTTATTTTTTCCCTTAAAGAACGAGTCATTATTTGTTTATGTGCCACTCCTGGTACATCCACTAAGAGCCTGATTCATAAAGTTCATAAATGGAAGCGAAATCGATAGAGCAGAGACAGATCTACAGTGTTTGTTTCATTTTTCTAATTTCAAAACCAATGATTTTTCATTTATAGCAATATTTTATAGGATGATGCCCTTTATGGTTTGTCCCTTTTTAATTTTGCCCATTTTGTAAATAGTTCAATAATTTATTTATTATTAATATGACATGAAGAGAGTGTTTTTTTTTTAGGTGACTGGGAATGTTAAGTACTTTCTGTTCACAGTGAAATAGAGGCATATTATGGGATAGTATTATGTTGCATCTCATTCTAAAGCAGATTTAAGACAATAGGGTGGCAACAATAAAAAGTGAGTACATTTGCTGGCATGGTTTGGGTCTACATGTCCCTTAGAAGAAAAAAAAATCACTGCAAAAACTCTTCTGAGTGATGAACTTGATCCTATAATGAAACATTTCTACCCTAATGGGAGTGGTCTCTCCCAGGTTGACTCCACCCACATTCACGGAAAATGTAAATCATATGCTATAATCGTTTGCCTTATTATGTCCTTTAATACTTTAAGTGAATAAATGGTGCAGTACTAAAGTGTGATGGAATTTTATTTGAGAATAGGATCAAACCATTAAATTGATAAACAATATAATACATTTTTCTCATCAGGGTTTCTGTGCCAGGAGTGTGCTCAGTTTGATTTTCCCATCCATCGACGCTGTGAGGCAGGTTCCACAGTCCACAGCAGAACACCAGTCCACCGTTACCACCGGAGCTTTATGTCCTCCCAAAGACAACACGCTCTCCAGACCTGCGTCTCCCTTATTCAGCTTAAGACACAAACACACAGGATTATGTTCAAATATAACCCATACACACAATGCACAATATTTATTCTTTTTTAAATAACGTAATAAAATTAATTAAAGTAATATTCATTTTCAGGCAGAAATCTATAAAGACAAAAACACCAGTAAACATTATTGAATCTGTAGACTGGGTTACACTGATCTGTTACTGCACAATGTCTAAAGCTCTCTACAAATGTAAATTAGTACTAAATTTTTTTTTATGTGAGAGAATGCAGCTGAAATTAATCACATTAAAAATAAACTAAACCATATTATGTTTTAAAAAGGTATTTTTTACCAATGAATATAAAAATAATTAGAACAAATAATCAAATTGTAGTATTTGTATTAGTTATTATACTACAACTGGTTGTTTACTTACTTATTTCATTCATAAAATGAAAAAACATTTTTGCCACAAACTGCAAACTTAGACTTTGTGTTTCTTTTTTTCCATTCCAAAGTCCTCCTTCACATTATAAAAGTTGCTTCCATGGAGAAAGTAAGTAAATAATTAAGTAAGTAGGTAGGTAATTAAGTAGGTAATTATGTAAGTAATCAAGTAAGTAAGTATGTAAGCAATAAAGCAAGTAGGTAAGTAATTAAGCAGATAGAAGGGAAGCAGATAAGTAAATGAGTAGGCAGACAGACAGACAGACAGACACACACAGACAGACACAAAGATAGATAGTGTGTGTGTGTGTGTGTGTTCACCCGAAAGATGAGTCCTCCACTACTAGAGCAGGTGAGAACGTGCTGTCCCTCTGAATCAAAAGCGAAAAGTCGTCCACGAGCCACCTGGACCTGCTTATAGCCACTGTAGCCAGAGAGCACAAACGGTCCCACTGCATCCTGAGATAATAAGTACTCTGACTGTTTCACTCCAGAGCGATGGATGTTCCACTGGATGAACTAGAATTCACACAGACACATGCACAGATGTACTTTATTTACAACCCTGATTTCAAAAAAAGCTAAGATGCTATGTAAATGTAAACATATATTTTAAATAAAACCACATTTTATGCAAATGTCTACATTTTGTCTACAAAATGTATCATTTTCAGGAAGAAAAAAGGTCATTTTAAATTTAAGCACACGTCTCAGAATGTTGGAAAAGGGCTGGTTTTTAAACACTTTTTACTTTTCCAGCCTTTGTTGCCTTTGTTGCCAGTCTCAACTTTTAAAAAGTGTTGTTTTATATGTTCTAATTAAATAAAATATAGGTTCATGAGATTTGCAAATCATTGCATGTTTTCCAACACATTGGGGTTGTAGATACTGTACTTTAAGAGAGAGGGGAATTATTCTTAAAAAAAAAAAAAAAGAACAAAAGATAATAAAAAGATAAAAATAATCTATGTTTAAGCTGATAAAATCCTCGACAATAAATGTAACACAAACACAAACACTTACCTTGCCGTCCTCTCCGATGCTGAACACTGTATTTTCATCATAGCTGAATTCAACACTGTACACTTCACCATCATGAGCCTTCCAACTCATAACACTTTCATACCTCTGCATATCTGCAGAAGAACAGAGGAAATGTGTGAAACTTTCCATCAACATAAAATTAGAACCATTGCAATTGGGATTTTTTTTTTTAAATGGAGAAGGGAACAACAATTAGATGGTGTGATGTATCGCTGCAGCTATTGATTATTTTAGTAATCGAGGGTTGTGCTGATTAGTCCATCCATTAATCAAATAATCACATACAAATTATTTCTTCTATATACAAGAGAAAATAAGACAGGGCTCTTAAAATGAACAAGTCATTTGTTTCCTTTTTGAAAAAAATCTATATTTCTATTGCTGAATTTGCAATCTGTGAAAACTGAACCCATTTAGTGCTTTTAATGGCCATATTACATCAAAATGCAAATACAAATATATAAATATTAAAAAATCTAATAAAAATCTAAAAATCAATACCGAATGACAAAAGAAATTGCAGCATCTTCTATGTGGACGCACATGTCCAGCACTGTTTTGCGTGTACGCCATGTTTATAAATGAGACCCCAGCGGTCTAGAGATTAGCGGGTGGTGCAAAAGTGATAACGGTCCGTGAGGAAACAGTGCGCCGTGTGTAGATAACTCAAGAAATCGTTTCAGCCCTTATGTGCCGTTTAATAGCTGCATGTCCAAGTGGATTTATTTTCCAGGTAGGTACAATTTTAAACAGCCATCAAATAATAAATGATTATACCATGAACATACAATAATTGCACTTAGACTATAAATGAACCACCGTAAAGAATGAAAAAAAAATTCATATTACACAATAGATTTTACTTTAATTTTGACATTTTTCTAATTCTGTTATAATAATAACTGAGAAATAATCCTACCAAACAGGCGTATGATTCCATCAGCAGCTCCAGTTACCAAAGATTTCCATTGTGGTTGAATGCAATGCAGTTTACAGCCACAGGCCCAGGCTCCAGTGCGAACTGCAGCTACAAACACAGAAAAAAAAAAAAAAGGTAAAATCACACAATGTACAACAGACAAAATCTTATGCTCTATATAGCATAAAAAAAACGCTATAAGGTATTATATGCGACTAAGGGTTTTTAAGACAGACAACTGAACACTCAAACATTATTAAATACATCACAATAACATATTATAAGAATAAAGGATCATAACACAACTTCCCTGAAACTGCACTATAAAATACTTTAAATGAGTGTGCAAAAGTGTGAATATCCTGCACAACATTTTATAATACCATGTTTACAACATGACACCAGTACACGGTCTGTTGTAGGGCAACACGATGAAAGAATAACGGTAATAATCCGTGTTTACCTGTTGTTTGACAGTTTTAGTGTCCCAGAGCAGTAGTTGTCCAGAAATGGGCTGTCCCAGACGGGGCACTGTTTCTGACATGCTGCCTGAACGAGCTGCAGGAGCTGCTGCTGAACACACAAATGATGTTCCACTGGGACTGCAGGCCAGCGATAGTATCCTATAACACAAAGATGTACAACATGCATTCAATAGAAATTAATACCACAGCAATGAAAATAAGCATATACATATATTTGTAGAAAACTATTGGGACTCATGACTTTTCTAGCCATATGTGGTTCTTCCCCAAACTGTTACCACAAAATTGTAGACATTGTGTCTGAATGAGAATTTTAATTCTCTCTTTATTTAAAACTAAAGGATCCAAACCTGTTCCAACATAACAATGGCCGTGTAAGCAACGCTAGCTCCATGAAAAATTGCTTACATGGGTTGAAAAGTTTTTGAGTGGCAAGCTATAGAACTCTGACCTCAACCCTATTGAACACCTCGAGATGAATTTAAACACTGACTGCACCCCAGGCCTCCTCCTCTTCATCAGCACCTGACTTGACTAATGCCCACACACTAACATCTAGTAGAACATCTTTGCAGAAGAGAGGAAGTTATAATAGCCAATATAGACTATAGTGTTGATATGACGAATTTTTCTCTGATGAGATGATTATTTTGTTTTTTTTGTAAAGTAAACAGCTGCATGTTTTCTGCAATTAAACGAAAAGGAGATCAAAAAATGTTGTCTGTTTGATCTATGCCAAGTCTTACAGAAAAGTCGAATTACTTACCGTGGATGAGAGTCGTCCATTGACATCTCATAGAGATTTTTCTTAGCTTCTGTATCATACAGCCTGACTGTGCCAACCCCACTGCCCAACAACAGCTAGAGGGAAAACACAAATCGACTTTATTTATCACAACCAGACCTGACAAATAACTACCAAACTACAAAATGGTAAAAGCAGGGATACAAACTAAAAAATAATATTAAATGATCAAGTTATTAATGCGGCATAATAAATGGGCTCATCCCAGCTGCTCGTCCAACGTATTGTACATCGTACGCTGCTGCCTGTTGCACGGAATTTTTAATATGTGTAAACTTCCAGGAAAATTGTGTGTTGTTTTGCTAACCCTAACCTTACCAATCAATATGTCCATATTTACACTTTAAGATTATATGCATACTTTTCCATTTAGTCAGTTTTTAAATAATCTGGTTTTATGATCATTTATTAAAAGCCAGACATGTTAGTTCACTTATCACTCCAAAGGGAATAAATGAGTCAGAATACTTTGCTGAGTCAGCATTCAGACCACAATTTATCAGGGTGAAGCATTGACCTTTGGGATTTTGAAAGGCCCCACATAAATTGAATGCATTAGTGTTAGTGCTGGTGAAGGCAAAAGCTGCACAGCTTATGTCTGAGGAGGCCGCACTGCTTTCATTTATTATCCCTGCACTCTTCCACTTTGCAGGAGCTCAGAGTGAATGATAAGAAATTAAAACAATGCAGTAAATGCATGTTTTCTGCAGAAAAGAGCACAGTCTCTCTATTACTTACACTGCCTACTGGGTTATACAATCCTCAAGATGAATAATTATTAAAAGCAGGGTATTTAAGTATTTGAAGGATACATACAGAATGTAACAGGTTTATTAATACAGTAATCTCCCGTTTATCGAGGTGGTTATGGTCCAAAACCAGCTGCGATAAACGCAAAACCACGTTAAACGTACGCCACCCAAAAAATGCTTTTTTATAAATTGTTTAAGCCGTAAATGATCCTCCCACACACTTTAAACACACACAGAAAAATTGCAAGAATATAGCGAGATGAATTTGGTGTAAATTTGTAAAAATACAGTACACTGTATCACATTTATAGTGACTACATGTACTGTATAGTATTAACATTTTACTTCATTTCATAATTAATAATTATATTTTTATTAATAAATGTCATTATTTCAACATAAAACTCCATAAGAACAATTCCCCATAAGTGTTTTGGTCTATCGTGCTATAAACAAAAGAAGAATTAAGAAGATGCCCTTCTCCAGAGTGACATACACAAGTGCTTTGAGTCTCTATCGATGAAAAAAAATCAACACTGGTTTACTAGGCTGCAAACTTAGAATACCATTAGGTTAGAACTCTACTGAGAGGAATTGTAGCATAAAATGACATAAAACAGGGAAAAAATGTGCATTTAAACAATTTTTGTTTTATGCTGAATTGTAAAAAGAAGGAATGTGTATTTCTCACCAGTCTGTCTGGTTTTGTTGCCCATTCCAGTGAAAGAAGAGGAGATTTGGACATAATGGTGGCTTTGGTCTGCAAAATTGGGTTGAAGGACCAAACTTTTACAACGCCATCCACATCCAAACTTGCCACTTTTCTACCCGAACTATCCACCCTGGTCAAATAAATAATAAATAGTAATGGTTTTAGAGGCACTAACAATAGTGTTAGAAGCTACACTGAACAGACATAACATTATGACATAACATGGGTCCGCGACGGTACTGCTGGAGGTCCGCTAATTTATGCTGTATCACAAATAATGTGCGATATAAATAAACATGGGTAAAAACATCAAACATTAAATATCTCGTTTTAAAAAATCATATAATTATTACATTAAAGTTCTATTCAAATTACAGCTGAGGTTCTTGTAAATGTATAACATTTTATCTGAGAGTAAAAGGAAAATGTAAGAAACTGCAAATCTATAAAAAAAACCACAATATTGGTGAATAATTTAATAAATTGTGATTTTTACTGCAAAATATAATATGATGCATAAATCTTTTTAAATGATTTGAAAATTCATGAAAATATACAGACAATTAGGCATGTTCAACAGCAACATACTAGCACTTCAAAATATAATTTGGCACGTGTGGTCCGATCCAAGAGATGAGCTCCTGTAGCTAAAATTGCTTGTTAATGATGGACGGGTCAGAACCTTTTCGGCAGCAAAAAGGGGGACCAACACAATATTAGGCAGGTGGTCATAATGTTATGCCTGATTGGTGTATATAGTGCTAGTATGTTAACAAGGATATTACTTATTAGTCATAATCCTCTATATATAAGTTCAATCATAATCATGACATTAGTTGTTGTACCAAAGACTCCGTAATGGTTAGGAATGAATGGAAGATTAATGAGAGATGTTGTGATTCAGAATGTACCCGAATAATAAACATTTAACTTGGGTATATCCTGTATTCAAATTTAAATTTGCAGCGAAGATTGTTGCTAAATACTGGTTGCATACCAAATCTGTGCATTTTAAGTCACAAGAAATGCTATTTGCCCCTATAATTGTTAGTCGTACTGTATAAGGTTGCATTTAGGTTCTGACACTACAAGATGCGGAAAAGTTTAAGGTGGTTTTTGTGTATTTATAGGACACCCATGCAAGGTACGGGGTGTGAATATCTCAATTATTAATCAGCCTAATGTTCTACCACTATAATATGTGAAACAGACATTCGCAAATGTTTTGATCTCCACCTACTTGCAATGCATGATGGACGAATGATGCTCTCCATACTCCTCCTGACTAAGTTTGATGAATGGTTGTTCAGCCCCAGACCCGCCTCCTTCACTGCTAGCCTGAGCCTGATTGGTCGCCGAGTCAGTTGTGTCGCACTGGCCCTCGATTTGACCTTCGCCCTCGGAAATCTCAATTTTCTTTTCAGAACTCTGTGAGAAAATAAGAAAATACACACAAGTTTAAATTGTTTTTGATTTGCAAACTAGTTTAAGCCGTACTATTTGTTCACATAGTTTACATTATCGTTCCTACCGCCTAATTTAGAGATGTATATACAGCAAGAGAATAATAATAAACCTGTGCTACTTGTTTGGAGAAAAGCTCTTTTCTCTCTTTCTCATGATACATCTGCCGCTTTTGCCTTCCACCTGTATCTGCCGATGTAGCAGCACCAGAGGGCATCTTGAACTCTTTCGAGATTGTAGGGTCCTTTATCTTCTACAAAAAAGACAGAATTTAAGCATTTCTCAGAACCCATAATATAGCTCAAATAAATTAAAGAAATCCAAAAACAAAATAAGTAATAAGGTACAATAATATTAATAATAACCTAAAATTTACAACCATTTAAAGACCTTCAGTGCAAAAGTGTTGAAGAAAACAACCAGAGGACCAATCAGGAGTTTTTGCATCTCCTCAAAAATTAAACCTGACTGGCTGAAGTTTCCTTCCTCCCGAGCGCGGCCTGTGTGGGGGAGGAACTTGCTGCCCCCTGAGATGATCGCACTGGGGCTCTTCTGCCCTGAGGCAAAAAGGAGAAGAAATTCCTTGATGGAGTGGTAGGGTTTGCGACACGCTGGCTCGACACCAAATCCCTGCGACAAAACACACATGCACGCCTCATTCTCCTCCTCCGTCCTTAAAGTCTATAAGTAAATCACTTTTGGAGGAATCTGAATAAAAACATCACACACAAAACCGCAAAAAAAAAAACCTCATGGGGAAAAAATAAGGCCTATGCAGTATTAATGCTGTTTGGTTGGGCTTATGACCTAAATACAAACGGCTTAGCTTTATAATAAAGAAGAAATAAGACTATTGTAATTGAATGTATTACATTTACCATAATTGTGGGCTTTTTCCTATTTGTGAGTGCTTAGTAGTGAAATTAAAAAACCGTATGCCTCCTAAGTTACCAACTATGAATGGTCTCTATTGTTTCTATATACAAACAAGCACATGGATATAATATAATAACACAGAAAATTAATCTTGGAACGTCTAAGATTATGGACTTACAGGAGCTTTTGCTTGTTACTTAGAATGTAATCCAAAAAACTCCAAAACAGCACAAGAAAAAAAATTATCAGGAATTTTTATTCCTTGTTAAAATTCTGTTTGCACTACAGCAGGCTCTAAAACACTGAGTCCACTAGCAAAGTCTGCTGATTTGAATCAGTTATCCAAAAACGAACACACATCTATACAAGCAATATAATGCATTTAAACTGACTATAATCCTTCTGTGGTTTTATTAACAGTTTTAACAATCAATCTTTAATATATCCTATAATTACTGGTTCTTACCAGGCTATACATCATACTTAGAATAATACATTTAGGTTTTATTAAATGGAGTCTAAATTGATTGAAATATTGATTTGAAAAACATTTGGTTTTGTAGCTCTCATTTATATTGACATATTGCCTATTTTGACAAGCTACATTCATTAAATAATCAATACTGTAGACACTCCACAAAAAAACAGAATTTTTTTATAGATAACAGAAATTTGATGAAGTGAAGATTTCTGTTAAAAAAAAGTTGAAAGGAGTATTTAGTGTCAGCACTTTTCTAAAAAATAAAAAATAAAATTTTCAGACACTTCAGTAACATGGCAAACTAATTTTTTTTAAGCCTTATTAAGCATAATATTTCACAGAAATAATCTACATGCGTCTCGACTTGGTGGAGTGTCTCGGTTTCTAGTGGAGTAAAAATAGCTTGTGCTTTATCATCTAAAACTCGACCATGCTGTCAGAGTTAAAGGTTTTATTTTAAAATAGTGTTAGCTTTCTATTTACATTTGAAATAAAGAGACAACATTTTTGGGATTTAAATCAATGAACCATGATGTAACCATGTTCAAATGGTAACTGATTCAATCACGACGCTTCTTGTTAGCAGACTCAAAACAGTATCCTTCAGTTAAAAACACTGTTGCAATGCAACTGTAGATTCGGTTCCAAAAGTCGGCCCTCACAGCTCTGTGTCTCCGAGTCGGTCCATGTGCTGGACGTAAGCAGGGAGTTTGTGATGCAACATTTCCTCTTCTTTCCTGGGCTTTGATTCTCCTTGAAGTGCAAATAACTGGGGAAAATAAAATAGCAGCATCAGCATAAATGTCAATCTTTCAATTTACCACAGGTCAATGAAAGAAACATCAGTCATTGAAAAAACAGGTGGGCTCAAACATATGCTGTTAAATGTTTGTTCTAAAACACAAATATCATGACTAATGCAAAAAATATTAATAAAGGGCTTTGGTGTTCCAATACTTTTGTGCATTTACTTTAAAAACTGAGGGAAATAAATTAATAAAAAGCTTTACCACTTGGCGCAGTTGTTCATTCTCCTCCTGGATGTTGGTGGTTCTCTGAACTTCAGTATCAAAACTCAAAAGCACAGGCAGAGGTGATCTTATTAAGGAAAGTCACGTCACATCATCGCACTGCTAAGTAGAAGGTTTGCCGATTGTTTATGAAGCGTTTCGTTTTTTTACTTAGAAATGTATTAATTGATACTTCAGAATAAAGTTGATTGTTCAACTGCAACCAAGTGTCCCTACATTTTTCATTTTCTTGAATGATTAATAAACTGCTTCAATATTGCAAAGCTTATTTTAAATCAGAAGATTTACTGTATATTTTCTATATATTCATTTGATTTCTTACGTTCGCTTCTCATTTGAATTTTATTTTAAAAACACAGGATTTTATATGAACGCTATGGAAGATTGCTTTATAACTGAGAATTATTTTGCACAATTTTCAATCATTTGGAGAAAAAAAAAAAAACGTTTTCAGGTACAATGTATAACAAACGTATAACGAACGTATAAGAGGCAAATGGATTTCAAGGGAATGGTCTCAAAAAAAAAAAGATTATACCCTTAGAATTCCACAGACCCAAGCTACATTTTTATTATTAAAAGCATCACTAGGACCAACCTGCTCTCCCTCCAGGATCTGTAACCATTACATGACAGGAAACAGACGAAAATAATCATAAGGGACTCTCACACAAAATAAGGAGTGCCACACTTCAAAATAGCATTTTCCCAGCAGACAGAAAGATTGGAAACGGGTTCCCATAACTCAAATCTACACGGGATTTTTTTTACCACTACACAACCTTTATTACTTCTACTTTGTGCAATATCATACCCCTGTGCAATATTTTACTATACTTTCTTCACTTTAATGTCACTTTCTCATGGGCCATAGTGTACTGTTTTCTAAGCTTGGTCATCTAGTTATGTTTAATCCAGTATCTTATTAGTCCAGCACTGCTGTGCCATGCCTGTATGATAAATGTGCACTGTTGGTTTGATTTTAACCATAACCCTGCCATACTTGGCCAATAAAGCTGATTCTGATAATACGATTCTGATCTTAATCTTAGTTACTAAAGATCACGTAGAAGATCCATCCTTGAAATGTGCTTGAGCAAAGTACAGAAAGGATATGCATACACCGGAATAGAACACTGAGAAAATTATGGAGGGAAACGAGAAATGTGTCGGCCCACTGGCGGGAAAAATATGGAGAGAAGCTCGGATTTTGCTCCGGTGCTGAGATGAATGGGAGGATAAACCAATCACGCCATTCTGCTTGGCCCTGTAGATCGAGAGCCTGCTTCTGGAAAAACTCATGAGTCTTCTCCAGGTTCTTTGTCTGAGTAAAAGGAAAGGAAATTGTGAAAATAAAAAGAAACCACAGAATACTGCTACTACTAATAATAATAGTTAAAATAATAAAATGTATTATTGTTTTAATTATTATGCACCAATCAGACGTAACATTATGACCTCCTGAATAATATTGTGTTGGTCCCCCTTTTGCTGTTAAAACAGTCCTGACCTGTTGAGCATCAACAGCATTAACTTCTTCAGCAATTTGAGCTACAGGAGCTCGCCTGTTGAATCGTACCACACGCCTTCACTCCCCACATGCATCAATGAGCCTCGGCCGCTCATGACCCTGTCGCTGGTTCATCACTGTTCCTTCCTTGAATCATTTTTGAAAGATACTGAATACTGCAGACCAGGAACATTCCACAAGAGCTGCAGTTTTGGAGATGCTCAGACCCAATCGTCTAGACATCACAATTTGATCCTTGTAAACTCGCTCAAGTCCTTACGCTTGCCCATTTTTCCTGGTTCTAACACATCAAATTTGAGGACAAAATGTTCACTTGCTGCCTAAATATATTCACACACTAACAGGTACCATGATGAGATAATCAATGCTATTCACTATACACCAGGTCAAATATTACTCCAGTAAAAGTGTCCCTTTAAACTTGAGTAATGTACTTAAGTGTCCAAAGTACTATGATTTATTATGGCTATAATGATCCTCTTATTATTTTTGTCACAAGACTCTTTGGTTATTCAACTCAGTTTATGTGGAAAGACTCTAATGTTACTCTTAGCAACACCAATCTATTAATAGAGTAATCAAATAAGGCCACGGGTGCTGTGGCAAGTCAGAGTCAGGATTTTCTTTTATCATCTATTCCTCTCAAAATGTTCTGCTTGCTGTTGAAGTGATGCTGAACTGTATGTTGGTGATCAATAGATACCACCAAGCGTCAATCAAAACAAGTTTAAAACAGAGCGTGTCGTGCTGTGTGTTTGACCAGTTTAGATTTTATCCGCTCGTAAATAAAAAGGAACGACTGATTTCATTAAATGTAGTTTAATAAGATATTTGACTTCAAAATGGAGTGAAGTTAAAGTAAAAGTCTCCCCAAATGGAAATACTACAGTAAAGTACAAATATGCTACATAAGTACAGTAACGAATTACATACTATCCACCACTGCTTCTTACATATTGTATGTCTAATAGTTTCCACTGACATTTGCTCAAATGGACACTTTGTGTATGTTTATGTTAAGTAGCAGTCAAGAGCTAGTGAGTTAATAAAGCTTCAGCTTGTGTCAGTCAGTTAATACTCATCATAGAACGTAATATGAAAATAGTCTGAAACTCTTGAAAAAAAAAATAGTCGCCCACCTGAACAGTGTGCACGAGGTAGTAGCGGAACAGGCTTGTCCTCAGTTTATTAACAGTGGGTCTGTAAACATCCTCCAAACGACTGAAGAGTCTGTGATCCAGGTAGCCCCAATATTCCTTCAGTCCAGCCAGGTCATAGTTCTGAATGAACTGCAGAAGCTGCTCGATTATTTTATCCACCTGGGTTGTAAAGCATGTGAAAGTATACACGTGACTTTTCACTTCTGCACTGCACCACACATGGAGAAATGTATGAGAAACGCCCACCTGTGGCATCAGCGTAGTGCATTCATGTATAGATCAATATATTACCACCAGAATCATTAAGAACGAACATTTTATTCTCAGCTGCTTTGTGTTACTTACTCGAAAGCCTTTCTCTTTATCCGCTTTGATGTCAGTGTCCAGATGCTTGAGAGTGCTTGTAAATCCACGGTATATTAAATATTCACGCACCAGATCGTCTGTCCTCTCCACAGCTGATGCCATCCTTACATCTGCAGCAAATAAGAAATATATTAGTTGTTTGTGGAATGATTTTGTTGATTTAGACACTGGTTGTTCCACATCTGGCTTTTTAACAAGCACAACACCACACAATATTTTCTGCTCTTTTAATACCACAGCTTTGTTCTCAAGTCTGATTAGTCAGAACGTGTTTTCTTTTCTGTAACAGCAGCCCTGGCTTTAGTTTAATCTGCGATGTGTATATTAATGCTCTCGTTCTAACATGTTTCTATAGTAACAACTCATAAAAAGGGATAGTATTGTGGACAATCATAATCCAAGACATAGTAAACAGATTTTGTGTATGTTGATATGATAGAGCTTTCTATAATGATATCATAGGTTCTTTATTATTTAGAGAAGAAGTCTCCAATGTCACTTTTTATACTCTTATACCATTGTCTTGAAAACATGATAATATGCACTTTTGTTTTTGTGTAAAAAATATATAAAGGCTGGTGAAGGAATGGCATTATAGGAATTTGTCTTGTGAACGATTCACATCATTAAATGCAATCAAAGTAATAATTGATGTCATTTGTTAATAAATCAACAGGAAAAATTGTTTTGAGGTAAGAAGGATACAACACTTTGGGTGTGCTTTTATAGAAAAATAATAAAAATAATCAACATTTTGTTGGTTGCAGTAACTCATGTCAAACATCACACCACCCCGTTGTGGCTTATTTTCCCATAACAGAGCATCCCATGTTGTTTTATAACTAGCACAACATACGTTTAATACTTCCAAACACATACGTCTAACTAAAATTTGTCAAAAACACAAACACCTGTTGTTATACACCCTTTATTATAACTATACACTGTGGGGTTCCCTGGTGGTCTAGTGGTTAGGATGCGGCACTCTCACCACTGCGGCCCGGGTTCGATCCCCGGTCAGGGAACCATCCCCAGCCACTTTCAGTGCCGGTCCCAAGCCCGGATAAATTGGGGAGGGTTGCGTTAGGAAGGGCAGCCAGCGTAAAAACATGTACCAAATCAAACATGCGGAGGATCCGCTGTGGCGACCCCTAACGGGAGAAGCCGAAAGAAAGTTATTATAACTATACACTGTAAAACAGGTGTCCCCAACATCTGGACTATGGAGCGGTACTGGGCAGTGGATAATTTGGTGTGGGGCAGAAACAACAATAATAAAAACTTTGTCATTTTTATTTTATTGACTGTCTGTGTGGATGTTCTATATTGATAAACAATTATGCCTTGACTAATTTCCTGCATCTGTTTCAGCCAAAGTTTTATTCTCTGCTTCAATAAATTACGACCACAAGACAACAACAAAACAAACACTGCACAGGACGAAGGACCAAATGACAAGATTGTCAACAAAAAAGAAATCCCAAATGTTCTAGTGAAGGTTGGATCATGACTCTCATGATCCAAGTCTGTTTTTGTGTAATGGGGATCAGGGATCCCAGTGATGATGCTTTATGAAGAGTTGAGTTACATTTTCATTTTTTATGTAATAATGAGTAATGAGGTTTCTCCAGGTTATTTGCTTCAGTGAGGATAAAAAGAAAGCACAAAAAAGCCTTAATAATATTCCAAATATAATTTTATAAAAAATAATTTATTGAAAATCAAATAATTAATAGTAATAGAATATTGAGTAATGCAATTAAAAGGTTGGGGAACGCTGTAACAACTGAAAGTATAACGGGAACAGGTTAGCAAACCAGCTAAGCTCTTTACATCGTCATTCAAGCTGCACCATCGTACACATTATCCTTATATAAGCATTTTTATCCTTTATTACACATAATAAATCATATGGCGAGGCATTTTTTTAAATGAAATATCCTGGTTAATTGTCATAAACGAGCCTCTTACCGATACACAGCCAAGGAATGAAAAATCTCTTCCGGTTTCCTGTTTTCGTGTCTCGTGCTGGTCATGTGACTCCGATTGAGGTCAGCAGACCAGCGCGTGCATTTAAATTCCCGGATGAGGGGGGACGATTGCTGTATCTGTAGTAGAAAGGATGCTTCTGGAAAGCTTTATGTGGAAACTGTTACACAAACAGTGGCACGATTTTAACAAATGTTTAATACAAAAAAAGCAGACATCTTGTATAACTGCTTCCCATTTCTCCATGTTGTTATATAATATCACTAAAAAGCAGTGGTGGACAGTAACATAGTTCATGTAATTCATTACTGTATTTAAGTAGTTTTTTCACGTAGTTGGACTTTACTCAAGTTAACTTTAACTTCACTACATTTCAAAGTGAAATATTGTACTTTTTACTCGACTACATTTCGCAAAATCCATCGTTCCTTTTTATTTATGAGGGGATAAAAACTAAACTGGTCAATCACGCAGCAAGCTACCAATCAGGGTAGTTGTTTTGATTCGCTTGGCAGTGGCGGATTTAGGCATTGGCGATATGGGCACCCGCCCAGTGCAGGATCCTTCTATGTAAAAAAATAAATACAATTATATTATTATTATGTTTTGGGGGGTTTACCACTTCTCATATAGATGAGGATATAGATGGTGTATGTACGTATCTTATGGCTACAATTAGCCAAGGAGTTGTTTAGTTCTTGTTTCTGAGAGTTTGATAAATTGTGCACAATGACATGTAAATTTAATTGTGCAATAACTGTATTTAGGGTGATATTTATACATGAGATAGAGCTCACAGAAATGTATTCACATTTGTGGACTGCTCTGAGAATATGTCTTACTCATCCAGTGACGGTAGTTGAAACAGAGATGAGCTTTTCAAAGCTTAAATGAATCAATGTGGGCGACATGGGTTCATGGTGTGGATCACCCAGGTCGTCTTGCAAGCTAGAACCACCACTGGCACTTGGTGGTATCTACTTAGCATGAACATACAGTTCAGTGTCAGTTCAACATCAAGCAGAACATTTTGAGAGGAATAAATGTTGGAAGAAACTCCTGACTACAGCACCCGTGGCCTTACTTTGCAAGATTTCTTTTAAGTCGTTGAATAGGAGGTTTTGTGCTCATGACAATTTATTAAATAGCAATCAGTGTTGACCTCATAATTATCATTATATTAATAGATTAGTGTGCTAAGAGTAACATTTGAGTATTTTCACATAAACTGAGTTGATTAAGGAAAGAGTATTGTGATAAAAATGATAAGACATTATAGCCATAATAAATTATAGTACTAGGATACCTAAGTACATTTGAAAACAAATACTTTTGTACTTTTTCCCAAGTGATAATTCTAAGGGAGCACTTTTACTTTTTCTGGAGTCATATGTTACATCCTGTATCTCTACTCTACACCTGGGCATTCAATGAGGTCCTGCCTGAATCAATATACCTCTAAATATTGTCATTATGATGCCACGGCTTTAGAAACCATCAATATTAAAAAAAAATGCAGTATAACAGAGTGCATCACAGTCATACAGTCTCATACAGCGAGAAAGAATGCCATTACTAAAGCAAGAAACCCAATGAACACAACTCAAAAAGTTGCCTGCATACATCATCTATAAGAGAAGCATCAATATTAACCTCAATAAAATTACTCCAGGTTTTTGCCTGCATTTTATTCCATGCATTATGGTTTTCCTGGGGATTATAAATTCAAGTAAACTGTGAGTTTTTGTGCAAATTCTACAGGAAAGAAATCACAAAAGTATAAATGGTTCATGAAAAAGCTTTACAGCTGTTTTGAACTATTTTGGCCGACTTTTCCTTGCAATGTCCAGCTGTTCTTGATAAGTCCATCTTGTAAATGTACTTGTAAATATATCTGCGACCAAATCTGTTTCTTCTTCTCTTCTAGCCATTGTGAAATCAAAAAAAGCTATTCAATCTACATGAATATATTGTACCTTGATGCGCTCTCTGACCATCCAATCAAAGGACATGAAAATGGCAATGTTGTTGTATGCCTGCTAGATGGCCCCAGTGCCTTCAACTTTAAGCAGCGTGTATTCTAATCTGTAGTCACGTGCATTGTTCATTCTGAAGGCTTGAGGCAGATATCTTTGAACCCGGCATAGAGACTCAAATGTAAACAGACACTAGGGTTGGGCTGCTCCTAGAAACAGCCCACCTGAGAGAAATGTTATGAAATGATGAGAATGGACTATTTGGAATAATTTTAAATATATTATTTGACTAAAATTTATTAAAACTTAAGACAGTGAATCTGATAGAGTTTAGGCTGTCAGAGAAGGCCGTGTTGACATTGACGGCCCGCCACTGCTAATAAGACTTATTCTATTCAATATCTGAATTCTGTTCATCGGATTTACAGACCAATGTTGTGCAGCACATATAAAAAAATAAAAAGCACATTAAACTTGATTGTGTTACAGCACACTTTGCAAAGGTACAAAATAAACTTTATTACCCTTTTTTTCCCTCTGCCACTAATACCTTTTTTTCTATTTGCCCTCTGCGACAGCCACTTCCACCTTCTTCTCAGCCCTTTTTCTACACTATTCAACTTAGACATCACTCTGCCCTCTCACCTCCATGCAAGATTCAGAACAAAACACCTGCACACCATCTCAAATTTGCACTGTCAAGCCTCTGAGGTTTCTCTGAGGTCTACTCATGCAACATCTAACTTCTCAGTGCTAGATCAAGGTTCACACTTCACTTCAAGCAGAGGTCTCCTAATATCCTCAGTGATATTCAAAAATTGTCTGTTACAGTAGACTTGAAGCGGATCTTGGTTTTGAACTAATAAATATATTAAAATGAAGATTAATTTTTTCAAGTCGTAGTAAGAACAGTCGAGAATTGAATAAAGTATGCCAACTCAGGTAGACATAAATGCACTGAATGTGAAAAAATAAATAAAAAAGACCTAGATTAGTGAACACAATGCATTGAAGAAACCAAGGAGTAAAAAACACATGTATACAGAAAGCACAAAACCATAGACACATTTAAGAAGCTATACACATGAATAAGGCAAACCTTAAGCATGTTAACATGTAGCCTTTATCATGATTTCAACCATGAAATCATATGCACAGAGTCTCTGTATGCAGTCTTTCTTTTTCTGTTTTCAGTAGCCACTATGGTTGCTTAGCAATTTTCTTTTTCTTTTTGCTCTCAAACACGTTCTTGTGCCATGCTCCTACTTGACTTCTGCTTGTGTTGTGGGGGCTGTCCAGCATTCCACTGGCACTGCTGTCTGTAGTGTTGATCCAAAGTAGCTCAGGGGCAACAACAGTCTCCCATGACACCCAGCTTCATTGTTCTGTTCTCCTTAAGGTCCTTAGGGCAGAACATCTTTTGACCGGGCACATGACTCATTAAATAGGGTGATGAGATGTCATGTCTGCTATTGATGAAGCTAACCCACTGTGAACTTGATGGTCACTGCCTTCTATCTAGTGTTTGGTGTGTTTATTTGTAAGATTGATTGTTGCCTGAAGACAGAGATGACTAGTGTCAGATTTAGCATCAGAACATGAGGACTATTTTACCTCTTATAGCTGATCTTTCTTGGTCAGGTCCATAACTATAACAGCAATAGTTATATAATTGCATAATATCTATAATATTAATAATAATAGAAAATAAAACAAATTTGTTAGTCTTATATACACTTTATGGAAATTAGGGAATATGCATTTTCTGTGTACATATTTAGCTTGCATCAACAAAAACAGGGATCATACAACCTAAAATAGACAACATTTTGGGTTCACTTACAGCAGCTGGTTCGATTCATTGTACAATTATGTTCTTGATGCAATCAAATTTGATTAAAATATGTTGGGAGGAAGTATATTGGCAACCAAATAGTAAAGACCTATCCTAAAATCTGAATAAGTATATGTGTTTCATTTTAATACTAAGCAGTGGATACTTCACTGCTCTAAAATGAAAGATGAGAATAGAACATTTTGTTATTGGAATAGCTGATGGGATCATCAGGGCATGTATAAGCAACATAAGGAATGAGTTTATCTGTACCTTATGCATTTTCAATCAAAGTTCAGTGTTATTCAGTATTCAATAAAATAAACCCTTTGTATTTTGTATCTAATTCTTATATATTTCTTCAATTATCCGGAGTGCATTATAAGAATAAATAAGGATTTTATCAATAATGAATATTTATCAATAACATAAACAAAAGCTGTGAGTTTTGCTGCAATCATTAGTTTTTTTTATGTACGTTACTTGCAATAAAGAATTGTTTTTTAAGCACAATGTGCACCATGTAGCACAAGTATTGCATTTAATCTATACTTCTTCTTCTTCTTCTTTCGGCTGCTCCCATTAGGGGTCGCCACAGCGGATCATCCGTCTCCATACCACCCTGTCCTCTACATCTGCCTCTTTCACACCAACTACCTGCATGTCTTCCCTCACCACATCCATGAACCTCCTCCTTGGCCTTCCTCTTTTCCTCCTACCTGGTGGCTCCATCTTCAGCATTCTTCTACCAATATAATTCATGTCCCTTCTCTGCACATGTCCAAACCATCTCAATCTCGCCTCCTCACCTTGTCACCAAAACATCCTACATGCTGTCCCTCTAATAAACTCATTTCTAATCTTGTCCATCCTCGTCACTCCCAACGAAAACCTTAACATCTTCAGCTCTGCTACCTCCAGCTCTGCCTCCTGACTTTTACTCAATGCCACTGTCTCTAATCCATACAACATGAGTCTCACCACAGTCCTATAAACTTTCCCTTTCATTCTTGCAGATACCCTACTATCACAAATCACTCCTGTCACTCTTCTCCACCCACTCCACCCTGCCTGCACTCTTTTCTTTACTTCTCTAACACACTCTCCATTACTTTGCACTGTTGACCCCAGGTACCTGAACTCCTCCACCATCTTCACCTCTTTTCCTTGCAACTGCATCACTCCACTGCCCTCCCTCTCATTCACACACATGTACTCTGTCTTATTCCTACTGACTTTCATTCCCCTTCTCTCCAGCGCATATCTCCACCTCTCCAGGCTCTTCTCAACCTGCTCTCTACTCTCACCACAAATCACAATATCATCTGCAAACATCATAGTCCAGGAGACTCCTGTCTGACCTCGTCCGTCAACCTGTCCATCACCACTGCAAACAGGAAAGGGCTCAGGGCCGATCCTTGATGCAGTCCAACCTTCACCCTGAACCAGTCTGTCGTACCTACTGCACACTTCACTGCCGTCACACTGTCCTCATACATGTCCTTTACCACCCTCACATACTTCTCTGACACACCTGACTTCCTCATACAATACCACAACTCCTCTCTTGGCACTCTGTCGACGCTTTCTCTAAATCCACAAATACACAATGCAATTCCTTCTGTCCTTCTCTATACTTCTCCATCAACATCCTCAAAGCAAATAAGGCATCTGTGGTGCTCTTCCTCGGCATGAAACCATACTGTTGCTCACAGATGGTCACCTCTTCTCTCAGCCTGGCTTCCACTACTCTTTCCCATAACTTCATGGTGTGACTGATCAACTTAATTCCCCTGTAGTTACTGCAGGTCTGCACATCTCCTTATGCTTAAAGATCGGTACCAGCACACTCCTTCTCCATTCCTCAGGCATCCTCTCCCTTCCAGAATCCTGTTAAACAATCTGGTTAAAAACTCCACTGCCATCTCTCCTAAACATCTCACGCTTCTACCGGTATGTCATCTGGTCCAACCGACTTTCCATTCTTCATCCTCTTAATCGCTGCTCTCACTTCCTTCTTACTAATCCTATCTACATCCTGCTTCACCAACTCCACATCATCCAACCTTCTCTCTCTGTGATTTTCCTCATTCATCAGCTGCTCAAAATACTCCCTCCACCTTCTCAACACACTCTCCTCACTAGTCAACACATTTCCTCTCCATCCTTTATTGCTCTAACTTGCAGTACATCCTTCCCAGCTCGGTCCCTCTGCCTGGCCAATCGGTATAAATCCTTTTCTCCTTCCTTAGTGTCCAACCTCTTTCGCTTTCGCCACATCCCTTTTTACCTGCTGCCGCATCTCCTTGTACTCCTGCCTACTTTTCTCATCACTCTGTCGATCCCACTTCTGTTTTGCCAACCTCTTTCCCCTAATGCTCTCCTGCACTTCCTTATTCCACCACCACGTCTCCTTTTCTTGCTTTCTATTTCCAGATGTCACACCAAGTACTTTTCTAGCTGCCTCCCTCATCACTCCTGCAGTAGTTGCCCAATCATCCGGCACCTCTTCACCACCACCAAGCCCCTGTCTGACCTCTTCCTGAACCTCACACTACACTCTTCCTCCTTCAGTTTCCACCATCTTATTCTTCTTTCAATCCTTACTTTCCTCCTCTTCTTCTTCGCCTCCAAAACCATCCTACAGACCACCATCCGATGCTGTCTAGCTACACTGTCCCCGCCAACACCTTACAGTCTCAATCTCCTTCAGGTTGCATCTCCTGCATAGCACATAGTCCACCTGTGTGCACCTTCCTCCACTCTTATCGTCACCCTATGATCCTCCTTCTTCTTAAAATACGTGTTCACCACTGCCATTTCCATCCTTTTAGCAAAATCTACCACCATCTGCCCTTCCACATTCCTCTCCTTAAAACCATACCTACCCATCACCTCCTCATCACCTCTGTTCCTTCACCTACATGCCCATTAAAGTCTGCCCCAATCACCAATCGTTCTTTCCTAGGTACACCATCTACCACTTCATCTAATTCACTCCAGAATCTTTCCTTTTCCTCCATCTCACAGCCAACTTGTGGAGCATAGGCACTGATGACATTTATCATCATCCTTCAACTTCCACCTTCACGATCATCACCCTATCAGAAACTCTCTTCACCTCTACTACACTCTTACTGTACTCTTCCTTCAGAATCACCCCTACACCATTTCTCTTCCATCCACACCATGATAAAACAGTTTAAATCCACCTCCAATGTTCCTGGCCTTACTCCCTTTCCACTTGGTCTCCTGAACACACAGCATATCTACCTTTCTCCTCTCCATCATATCAGCTATCTCTCTCCCTTTACCTGTCATAGTACCAACATTTAAAGTACCAACCCGAACCTCTACTCTCCTACACTGCTCCTTTTCCTGCCGTCTCTGTAGACGTCTTCCTCCTCTCCTTCTCCTCCTTCGGCCAACAGTAGCCCAATTTCCACCGGTACCCTGTCGGCTAACGATACCTGTGGCGGTCGTTGTTAACCCGGGCCTCGACCGATCCGGTATGAAATTCTCCTTTGTGATCCGCATATTTGATTTGGCACATGTTTTACGCTGGATGCCCTTCCTAACGCAACCCTCTCCATTTACCCGGGCTTGGGACCGGCACTAAGAGTGCACTGGCTTGTGCCCCCCTAATGGCTGGGTTATTTAATCTATACTATATGGCTAAATGTTTTTACTATTAAACATACATAGTTCTTCCCTAATGTGGTGTTACAAATTTAGAGGCACACAGCTGTACAGGATGTCTTTGTATGCTGTTACATTACATTTCCTTTCACTGGAACTCAGAGGCCCAAACCTGTTTCAGTATGTTACACCCGGTACACAAACTCCACGAAGGCACGCACAAAGTCGGATTGGAGCTACTTAAGTGGTCTGCACTGAACCCTGATCTTAATCCAAATGAACACATTTGGATGAACTCTAGAACGCTGACTGAAGCCCAGATTTTATAAGATGACCGCACAAAGGCAAAATCTCCACATCCCAAATCTCACCTTTAGGATGAACTGAGACAACGACTGGACCACAGATTTTATCATCTTTTTTTAAGCAGATTTTAATACGAAGGAACTTGTGCACAAATCTCCACGACTGAAATCTCACCTTTGGGATGAATTGGAACACTGACTGCACTCCAGGCCTCCTCACTCTACACCAGTTCCTGACTTTACTAACACCCTTATGGCTAAATGAGCGCAAATCTCCACAAAATCAAACCGAAATCTAGTGAAACATTTCCTCGAGGAGTGAAGGCTGTTATAATGCAAATACACATCAGAAATCTCACCTTTGGCATGAACTGAAACGCAGACTGCACCCCAAACCGCCACACGCTACATCAGTACTAACATTACTTATTTACTTACTTTCAATTTATTCAATGAATTTGTGTATTTATTTTATTGTTGTTTTATTATTATTATTATTATTATTATTATTATTATTATTATTATTATTATTATTATTATTATTTGTCAGCTGTTTTTTTTTTTTAACTGGGCGGTTGTAGCTGAGTGGTTAAGGCATTGGACTTTGGATCCAAAGGTTGTGAGTTCATATCCCAGCCTCATATCCCTGGCTCTCAACCTCTGCTTATTTGTATGATCAAGATATCTGTAAGTCACCCTGGATGAGGGGGTCTACCAAATGATGTAAATATAAGACCCAAACCTGTTTAAGTATGACAATGCCCCTGTGCGTAAAGCAAGCTTCATGAAGAGGTTTACATGGTTTTTACGGTTTACATGGGATGGAGTGGAAGATCTTGAGTGGCCTGCTATAGAGCTCTGGACTATTGGATGAATTAGAAAGCTGACTGCACCCCCAATCTTCCACACCCCTCATTAGTACCTGATTTTACTAACACCCTTGTGCCTGAATGATCACAAATCTCCAGACATACAGTACACTCAAAAAATCTGGTTGAACACCTTTGAAGAAGAGTGGAGCTTATTACACTGTATGAGCAAGGGAATCTAAATGTGGAATGTGATGCTCAAAAGCTTAGGTGGCCACAAACTTTGGGCAGCTGTAGGACGTTTTGGAGACAAGGTGAGGGAGGGGAGATTGAGATGGTTTGGACATGTGCAGAGGAGGGACATGGGGTATATCGGTAGGAGGATGCTGAGGATGGAGCCACCAGGAAGGAGGAAAAGAGGAAGACCAAGGAGGAGGTTGACAGATTTGGTGAGGGAAGACATGCAGGTAGTTGGGTTGAAAGAGGCAGATGTAGAGGACAGGGGGGTATGGAGACGGATAATCCGCTGTGGCGACCCCTGATGGGAGAAGCCAGAAGAAGAAGAAGAAGAAAAGAAGAAGAAGAAGAAAGTGTTACACGTGAAATTCTCTGCAACCTGTTGATGCAGGGGTTGGAATTTCTACAAGTCGGCGCTAGGACCCAGTGTGCTGCGCGCGACAGAGAAAAAAACGAGCAAGTGTGCTCGCGCTCTAAAGCCGCCGCGAAGCGTCCATGCCAACAAGCGCTTCCAGGTTTCAAACGAGTGCCGACCACCACAAAGAGCGCAGGCGTCTGAATTTTATTTCTTTTTCCCAGAAGTGAAAAACCAACACTCGTTTTATTTCGGGTTGAAAAATGTATAATAAAAGGTCTCATCTCCAGGGCTATAGCGGCTAAAGGCACCTGCTCCTCAAGACTTCAGCCTTATTCTTAGTGATATGTAAGTAAAGGCACGACACCCACGAACGCGTGTGTATTTTACACACACATCCTATATTTCACAATATGATATATTTCATAATTATAATGTTTCATTCATAAGGTTTTATTTAAGTTCCGTTTGTAACGCTTCCATCACGCTCTGTGCTGGGTGAGTCATAGCACCGAATCGGTTCTTTTTTTTTTTTGCGTTTTTTTCCCAGACCGACTCTTTCGCGGTGAGTCGATTCGCACACAATCATGGATTGAAAGTTGATTTCTAAGCTGTCTCTTTTATTTATTTGTATTCAACTACTATTGCTTTCAGCATGCTTTAACAACACCAATATTATATTATTGCATATTATTTTGACATTGTGGTAACTCATAACTCATCAGAACGTTGATGGTTCAGCTCCCAGCACCATTAGGGGTATTAGTAGTGAAATGAATGGTAGTGGTGGGGAAGTGGGAGATCAGTGGTCCAGGCTCTGGGTTGCTGATCAGATGGTTGATGGTTCAAGTCCCAGCACTGCCACTGTTGGGCCCTTAAACAAGGCCCTTATAACCCTCTCTGCTCCAGGGGCGCTGTATTATGGCTGACCACATGTTCATGCAAAGAATTTCTGCTGGGAATTTCACTGTGCTGTAATGTACATGTGACAACATTCATTGGTCATTGATTCAGTTTAAAACAAATATGCCAATATGTCAAACTCAAGGCCGCTGGGCCACTGCCTGTGGATGAACATAAACACACACGGGACAATCGTCTCTAACTTCTGCTCATCTTTACTCCATTCTAAAAGTTGCAGCACAGAACCTGAAGCCCGAACCTTAATGAACTGACAGCCAAAAAAAAAAAGCCCTGCATCATGCTCAGCCAAAAGTTCATAAGAGCAGAATGTACTTTTACTTACTTATTTTTTACACTTCATTCTGTATCCTTTCTGTCTTGTTTGGCATTTTTTTTAGGCCTGGTATTTCATTTCTATGACGCAGTTTGACACACACACACACCCGTGGTTCATAGAGTTTCATGCACAAAAACGCAAATGATCGTCTTTAGTGTTTTGCATTTGTATCAAAATTCATTAATTTAAAATCTAAGGGCATAAATTATTGAAAAACAAAACTTTGGATACTTCGGTAACACTTTACTGTCTTATTATATTAATGGTATGTGCGGCTGTCAATCAAACAGGATTTTAAATGCAATATTAATATTAATGCATTTCATTACAATATACGTATCGCCATGCACACCTTTTTTCTCTTGGATGTTCTTCAATGTTGGATTAGTGGCTTTAAGGGACTTAAAATCTTTCTAAACCCCTCACTAAACTGTAAGATATATGATTTTAATAAAGACATACGCTAGTAGTCTGTATGGTTTATTTACATATTAATGTAACACCACTGAATTTGTTGAAATCTAATCACGTGGATTGAGTAATGATTGAGTAATTCAAACATTAAAGGCTTTCGAAAGGTGTGTAAACTTCAACCATAACCAAATCTGTCCCCAAAATCATATATCACATATATCATATGTGTGATATGTTAATATGTTGAAAAAAAAATATACTGTCTTTTTACTATAGGCCTGCAAAATCGTCCTGGAAGTTTTTGATAAGCAAACCGTGCACACATAGTCAGTTCGATTACTTGTTAGGGTTATGCAATCAAAAAAGAGAGAAAGAGTGACAATCATTTGGCAACAGGAAAGGATGTTCTAAGATTTTTCTTACTGCACCCATGTCAGTTTGTTCGCTCTGAACGGTGACTAGTGCAGTTCGAGTCATTTAAACGAGTCTGATCCGAAAGGATCAATTCAGTAGAGTGAGTCGTTACGGACATCGGTAGTGAGTCATAACAACCCCCTCCCTCCTTCCCACGCGCCACAGAGCGCTGTCCGTGAGCACCGGCTCGAGTTCAGCTTTGGTTGCGTTGAGGCGACGAGATGATGTGAAGCCGTAGTTTTGCTGTAGTGGAGAGAAGTTTTCAGCGCTGATGCAGAAATATTACATTCCTGTGTTTCTGATTCATTGCCAGGATATTTCTATAGTCGTTCTGTTGTTGTTGTTGTTGCTGTTGTTGTTGTTCATTCATTGATTTACCTTCAGTAAGAACTTTATCCTGGTCAGGGCTGCAGAGGATCCAGACCAATCCTAAAAACACTGGACACAAGGTGGGGACACACCTTAAACGTTACGAAAGTTCATCTCAGGTCACACACACACACACACACACACACACACACACACACACACACACACACACACACACACACACACACACGCTCAGGTTCATGGACAATGTAGCTGTTTTGTGGAGGAAACTGGATAGTAAAACATCATCTTTATCATCATCATCAGCAACAGCAACAATGACAATAATACTAAGTAATTATATTTGTAGTAGGAATATTTTGCATTGCAGATTGCAGTATATGTGTTTCTTTTTGTACAGAGCACATGTTGTCCTTCAGACTCTATATTCCGAGTCTGAGATTTTACACTGAGATTTCCACAGGGGGAACATTTTTCTGGGCTCCTTTTTTCATCACACCTGCACGTGGTTCACGCCTGTGAGGCTGCTCGATTTTCACGAACAGAGGTGTCTGAGATGTGGTCTTTCATTAGTAGATTATACTCCTTCGCTGTCGAATGTAACGCACGCAAGCAAAGCACATGAAAATGGAAAATAAGAAAAAGAGAAGATACGTTTGGTAGGTTGGAAATTTTGTGTGCATTATATTTAACAGTATATAAAATTAGTCGATTGTTCGATTTCTCTTTTTTTTTTTTTTTTGTAGATGGCTGATTTTATTTACGTTTTTTGTGACCTTTTCTGTTTAAAAAGTAACACATCATGACAGATTTTGGAAAATTGAAGACTAGTGCAATTAAAAAATTGCAGAAGCATAATAGGATCAAATTGCAGATTTGATCCTATAACCTTCCGATCCAGAGTCCTATCCCTTAACCAATGAGCTGCAATCTTCAGTATGTACACAGTGCAAACTATACAATACGTGTTTCTGGCCTCAGTTTGTTTGTGATGCAATTGCTTTAAGTAAGGATTTCACTTCCTGCAGCAGCAAGTTGCATAATTCTTGTGACATGAAAAGTAGTTTTGGTCACCTATCGTTTTCTACGTTTTTCCCTAACGATTTGCTGCAGTTGACAGAAACGGAACAGATGAAGTACATAGACCATTGATCTCCATTACACTAATTAATATTGGCCTGGTTCATAGGCTATAATTCTTCTGCCTTAGTGAATTTCCACAGGAAGTAACAATCCATAAGATGATGACAAATCGTAGCATGAAATTACAAGACTGCCTGATTAATGTGCAGCAGTTTACCATCTAATAAAGCTGTAGCGTTGTTTTGTACGATGGAACAGTGCAATCGTCTCCTTAATCCAGCTATATCCTAATAGTAGATTCTGCTGGAAAGCATTAAAAAACATGACGTATTACCGACTTATACGAGCTCATATCCTGACATTTTATTCCGACCTTGTTGAAAGCTCTTAATATTTATTTCAACTATTACAATTCAGTCCATACTGTTATAAATACTAATGCTTTACTCATATACACTACATGAATAAAAGTGTTGGGACATCTGATATTTCCAGCCATATGCAGTTTTCCCCCAAACTGTTAACATAAAGTTGGAGGCGCACGATTGGTTTTGTAGTAGCATTATATTTATTCCTTCTACTTTAACAAGGAAACATGAATCAGATGTTCCAGCATGACACTGCCCCTGTGCACAAAGCTAAACAGTATTATTTTATAAAAATGCTTTAAAATTATATAACAAAAAGAAAAGACTATGGCACAATCTGACTAATCTAAAGCTACCGTATTTTCCGGACTATAAAGCGCACACATATATAAGCCACTGAATTTGACAAAGATTTTTATTTTGAACATAAATAAGCCGCCACTGTCTATAAGCCGCAGGTGTCTACATTGGAACTAATGAACTTTACACAGGCTTTAACGAAAGACAGTGTCTGTTACACGGTGTAACGGGTGAAATATGTTGTGGCTTCTTTAAGAGCAGAGCGGCATTTTGGGAATAGCCTGCCGCCGCATTTTTCCGGTATTACTGCATGTGTGCAAGACCGAGGAATATGTCCTTATTATTTTCTGATGCTCATTTCTAAGTTTCTTTGACTAACCAGTAACGCTGTTGCCAAGAAAAATAAAAAAGCACGAGTTTTGGAAACCTGTCTGTGCTTATATGATTTCTGTTGCAACTGGAGTTAGCGAGCTCTCCCTTCACCCAGACTCAACGCGATACAACGGCTTGTATCTAAACAGTAGCCTACCAAGAAAGTCATTGTTCACTGTCTTCCTCCTTCCATGGAAGTTTTTTCTCCCGAAGCCGTGCAGCTCAGAACACAGGTGAGGTGCGTTTTTTTCGTTTCCGTTTGGAAATTTCATTGGTCTAATGGGGTTCAGTTTTTTGGCTTGAAGTTTGTGAAACCGGGAAAAACCCAGGAAAAATCCATAAATTAGCCGCTTCGTTGTTTAAGCCGCAGGGTTCAAAACGTGGGAAAAAAAAGTAGCTACTTACATTTTTTTTTCTTTAAATAAATGAATCCGTAAATTGGATTTTAAAATTTTGGCTTATTGGTTTCTTTAACAGAGCAAATAAAACATCCCTGTGTTGTTTTATTACATTTGTCTGTAATCTTCCCGAAACAGTCCAAGAGAAAAATACCAGCTTTAAACCAAACCACCGTTACTGCTATTGCAATTTACGAAAAATAAAATGCTCAGGGAGATACAATCACAGCCAATGTGAATTAATTGACAGAGAAAAATGGAAAGTGTCAAATATGGAGATGTAGGGCAGAGGGCAAGGCTGCAGTCACCTCCGGGTCACAATTAATCTTCTCATCAGAAAGACAGGGCTTTGCATGTGTACTATGCAGTCTGCTACAACACAGTCACCACTTAAACAGACCACACAAAATTAAGAAATGGGGAAAAAAATTTCCTGGATATTAGAAATCTGATGAAAGCTGATAACTAAAACATTAACGAAACAACAAAATCTTTCATTAAAGCAAAACAAAAGAGGTGATAAAAGACAAAATAAACACAGTCGAAGACAAGGTTGATGAGAAAAATGCACCGCAGTCTAAACACGAAGATATTATACACCAAAACACATAAAGTGTAAGCGTTCTTGATGAGAGAGAAGAAGAGAAGTGTCCTCTTTGAATAAAAAAAGACACTATTGGTGGAAAATGTCAAACAATTTTCGAAACCTCAACCAGACACAAGAATCACAACATGGTTTTCTCAAGCCGGCTTTTTATTGCGCAATTTTCATCCCAGTTTTACTGTCGAAGATGAAAAGCAAAGGGTTTTTTTTTGTACCGTGGCTTGAGAGCAGCCAAATAATCAGCAAGTTCATGATACGGCTGTTTCAGTGCTATTGTAAACAAAGACAGCCAACATGTAGACTCTGCTAATGTCAGAAACTTTGGATCAGGTTCTCGGAGGGTGACCACTGCTCTGAACCTCGACCAAAGACCACTAATACGAAGATGGCGCTGATTTATTAATGATGCAGCTACAAATATAGTAGTTGGAATGGAAAATGGTAAATAAAACATGCTGTGAGCTCATTTTGTGCCCGAGCCTGGATCTTGTTGACTTTAGTCATTTTCTTGCATCATAGATTTTCCATTAGAGAAGATTCCTAATGTAATCTGGCACAGTCTGCTATAAAATTAGGATCACCCTGTACAGTATGACGAGTAATGTAATCTGTAATCACACAGCTGTACTGCCAGTTTGTTTCGTACGAGCCATTAGTTGTCACAGAACCTCGATCAAGTGATCGCAGTTTATGTTCCTGTCAACAAACCGATAACATGTGACTACTGATAGCAACAAAAGCCTGTTGTCTCTCATCTCCTGCAAAACATGGATTATAGGAAACATAAATCCAGGATGCAAATGAACTTGCTTTGATGATGACATTATGCAAAATAGTAATAAGAAAAAGGGAATGGAAACAGTTTGGTTGTAAAATCGGGTATAAACTGAAACTATTGAGTGGGACAATTTGTTAAAGAATTCAGCAGACTCGACCAGTCAGAGAAAATCAGGCGCCTAAAAAGGAACCGAATTTGAGCCGGATTTGGACTTTTTTAAAGAATTGTGCCTGAAAATGAATTTATTTACGTGAAAATTCGTCAGCCAGCTTTGATTCATACAGTAGTTGCTTACACAGGTTAATGCCACAATTTCTGCCTTTTTTTTTCGACAGCGCTCTTCAGGACCCGGATGTGGTACTTTAAATAAGGCTACTAGTTTGCTTATATTATGGAAAATAATACCAATATTTAAGTTACTAGCAAAAAAATTACTCGTGCAAGCAGAATAATAAAAAAACAGTCCCATATGTTGATTGCTACAGTATGAAGTCAATGGACTGATGGAGACAGAATTCAAAGACCATGCTGACAGTTCCTGCATTACCTCTGGGTGGATCTATTCAACTCAGGTCACGCCCACTTTTGGTTTAATCCCAAACACAGATACACATATTCGTAGCACTTAACAGATACGCTTAGCGGCATTGCATTAAACCCCTAGCACACACAGGAGTTCTGGTGAATGACATGGAGATACTCGGAGAAGCCTTATGGTAAGGGATCGTCTGTTCACATAAATTTATTAGAGGTCAGCTTTTTCACTGCACTTTGTTATGTCTCGCTTGGGTGTTGAGATTTGAATAGAAGGTTAATATTTATGCTTTCGTGAATAACCAGGAACGAAGAAAGGAAACACTGAGAGAAGTAGAAGGTAGTAAAATAGTGGATGTGATCATGTGCGTTTTCTGAGGGTCTTTTGCACTAATACAGTATTTCCCTGGCCCACAAAGTTGTGTGCGTTGAACAGTTTTAATATGAAAGAAGACAATAAGATTTTCACTTGAGTTGGCTAATTACGAAAGCAGGGATAACCTTTACATTTGTAAACTTTTTTTGCTAGCTGACTTCTCTAGGGTTCACAAATATGTATTGTGTATAAACATTGGCACAAAGAACAATTTTGAACATCGAAGCAATTTTTTTTCCTGTTGCCGTAGTAACCTAGCGAGTAACTTTCGGTATATAACCTTTTGCAAGAAAAACAATTAATTGTCTGTATCCATAAATAGATAGATAGATAAATAAATAAATAACTGAACAGTGTCAAATTTTACTTACATGTAGGAGGCCAAAACGATTGATTCAAAAATATCGCTTGTACAAAAGCTGCTGTATCAGTCAGTGAGTATTCATGAGTCACAAATCAGGTCTCAGTACTATTAGATTACACTTTCCTGCTCAAACTGTCAAGTGTTTGCTTGAAGCACATTACTGTAGATTTGTATCACATGATGGTGAGATTGTCGAGGTGTGCACATTGACTCCTCTGGTCGCCATAATAACCCCATCTGCTTGGACACACACAGATACACTATATTTACAAAGGTTTCTGGATACCTGAGCATAAGATTTGTATGTACTTTTTAAATATCCATTCCACATTTATTTCCTATTTCCTGTTAAAATAATCTCCACTCTTTGGGGAAGACATTCCACTATAATCTGGAGTGTGTTAGTGGAGATTTGTGCTCATTTAGACACAAGAAAGGTCAGGTACTTATGTAGGAAGGTGTTTAATACGGTTGATCTCTATAGCAAGCCACTCAGGACCTTTCATTCCAGCCCATGGAGACCATATCTTCATGGAGCTTGAAAGAGAACCTTACTCCGAATCAGTCCTGATTATTTTACATCGAAAGGTTAGAAATGAATCGCAATACAGATGATTTCTGCTGAATAACAGTAACAAAAAAAGCAGCAAAAATAGAAAACATGCACACATTTATACAATACATTCATGGTTAGTAATATTACTTAGTATTTATTGATACCAAACTGATTAACCAAATATTGATCAGTCAGGAGTCATGGACACATGGACTGTACATTTTTATTTAGCTTCATTTATTTATTTTTTTATATGAAATTAATTATCAACCTCAGAATTGAGCTTGTGTGTAGCTGTAAAGTACGTTTCTTTGTGTTGTGATCCATCGTTGTCAGAGATCAAACATTGGCACAACGTTGTGTGTAGGCATTGTTTTCTCCGTGCTGCTAGCAGTGAACGTTTTTTGCTGATGTTTATGATGTTGAAGGAGAATGCTGTAGTTCTTCTCTCTGAATTAGTCATAGATCACATTTTGAAGTTTGCATTTGAAGCACTTATTGCCATCATTAATCATGAAATTTCCACTTTCAGCTGTTTCATAAATCTGCTTTTTTGATTTAACAAATCTAAAAAAAATGTTTTATTTTCTGAGCCTTCCTAACTTCTAACACATAACTAAGCATGACGGCTGATAAACTGCGTAGGGTTCGGAAGAACAGTTTTTATTTTTACAGCAAATTCAGAGGGGATGCATCAAATGTCAGCGACGTAGCCAGTGTAACTAACATGCAATGCAGCACATGCAATCCATTTCATTAACCTGGGAATTGTTCTTTAAATAAACATTTCTTGCTAAAATCTAATAGTAAATATAGTCGCTGAAAGGGCAGACGTTTGGGCAGAATTGGTGTTTTTGCATTTGAAATAATATGCTGCATTCTGCATGGGATGTGTGGGAATGTGTGGATGAATATGCCAAATCAGTCCTTGGCATTCTCAGAAGAAAACTATTCCTTGGCCTTGAACACATGCTTGATATTGAGACATGATGAGATTATTTGCTTTTGTGTTTTCAGTTAAACTCTTGCTTGCACCCTACAAATCTGCATTTACTACCAACACATTAGCTAATATTAGCGCTAGCATCTGTTAAAAACTATGCAAAATGACAGCCTTCCAACTGTATAGACATGAAATTCCCCACTACCATAACCAGGATAAACTGGGAATGTAACTAAATGGAAATGAAGGTCAGTTTAACTATAATTCTATTTACAAAGGAAATGAGCTAAAAAACAAACACACCTCCCAACACCCCCTTTCTTATAACCATGCAGTGCAACAAGTGTATTAGTTAAAAAAAAAAACTAATTTGTAGTAACAAATAATATTCCTTCATGTGAGGAAAATGATGTTATTCAACTCGTGATGCAGCTGTAGACATTATCTGTCGTGTTACAGAATGTACAATTGATATGCAGTATGAAAGACTAAACAAGGGGAGGAAGGAATCTACAAAGAAAAGAGAGAGTTACTGATGAAGAAAGATACTGAGGGAGGGGTAGTGAGGCAGAAATAATCTGCACGATAAACAGTCTGTTAATGAAAGACTCCATCTTGAATGAGAGAGAGAAAGAGATAGAGAGGAGAGATCTTGGCTCTCTGAGCTGCAATGCTGTCTGGGTAATTATCACAATTCCACCTACTGTGACCCTCCACAGGGGTCAGAGGTTGGAAAAGGGGGCTCCATTTGCTGAGAAAGATTTTTACTCTTCCAGTGGAACATTAAGGCACTGTGTGTTTTAAAAGTATTTGATATCCAACACAGTCTGGAAATGGCCAAGTCCTATTTCATAAGAAATATCTTGCTGGAGTAGGTTTCAAAACCAGTGACCGGCTTTCTATCTGTTTGACTTAATAAGTAGTAGAGATGCTATGCGATGGGCGTTGCATCTTAATGCAGTTAAAGAAAAGTCTAGTCCCAGTTTGCCCTTATAATTCCCTCCACTCTCCTCGGAAGCTGCTCCACTAGATTATCGAGTGTGCTTGTAGACGTTTATGTTCATTAGACACAAGGGTGTTAGTAAAGTCAGGTATTGATGTAGGGTGAGGGTGCAGTCAGTGTTCAAATCCCACATGCACTCCTCAACAAGCAGCCACTATAAGCTTTTAGATCTCTAAATTAAAGATAATTAAACTCAATATGTGGTTTTTGCATTTTTTTTGCACACTATTATACATAAGTACCCTGAATTAGGGTTTTATATAGTTATAATAAGCAAAACATCTCATTTATCGAATATCGCTACAATCCATTATCAAAATTAGTTGCAGCCCTACCTCCAGTTTTGTGGTAACAGTTTGGAGAAGAACCCCATATGGCAGGAAAGGTCAGGTGTCCCAATACTATTGTCCATTTTTTTTTCTACTTTTTGTCTGCTCCCCATTCATGTACCCGTCTCTGCCTTTCGCTTTCGTTTTTTGTGACGTCCTTTTGAGACACGGCAAAGAAATATTGCATTTTTAAAGAATCAAGGTCTGATTTTTAGTCATCCAGCATTTTTCCTGCTCCGGCCATAAAGTTTCAATAAACAGGAATAATAATAGTTTCTATTGTAATCTTTTTCAAAGCCACAGAACAAGAATCTTAATCTTCTTAGACTGTAGTGTTATTTTCATTCACTGAGCTGTTGCCTCTATGTGTATGGACATATAAGGGAACTTAATTGCCAGCCCTAAATAATTAATGACACTGAAGATCCTCAGAAATGCCAGGGAGCCTCAGCTAGTTCCAGGGATAGTCTGGAAGACATGTTAAAGACTGACAGACATCCAAATTGGTGGGATCTTTATTTATGGTTCAGTAGGTTGTTCTTGAAATTCTGTGACATCCAGACCCCGAATACTGGAATTACAGTAAAATGACTTTACTACATGTAGATTATGGATATTGTGGTGAATCGCATGTTTATAACAAGGTATTCAGGTGATGTCACGGCCTCTTGTGGCATGTTAAATGTTTTAAACTGCATTTTATTTAAAAAAAAAAAACAATGGTCCAGCCAATGGACTGCGAAGACCATTCCGAAAGCTTCAGGATTTAAGGTAGAATATTTGTCTTTTTGGTGTCTCCTTTCAGCTTCATTTTCTTGACGGTCTTGACAGTTCTGTGTTTTCTTGGTCTTCCTGGACTTTGACTGTCATTTCTTAATGATACATTGGACAGTGGAAAATGTAGGCTGGAAGTGCTTTGATATCTTTTTATAGCCTTCCTCTGTTTTGTGGGCATTAATTGGATTCATTTTCCGATCCTCAGTCAGCTGCTTAGAGGAGCTCATGGGTGTTGCGTGTTAGCTCAGGGATTTAGAAGTCAGAGAATTCATTACATTTTGTTCTCGTCATAACTTGACAATTCCTAAGGATACTTTATTTTGACATGATTAATGAGTCCTAATGAGTCCTGTAAGGCCTAACGTTGCATCTGGAATGGTATCCAAACCTCTTTGCTTACTAATAGAAAGTAATTGTACACAAATCTTATGCTTTGCACTTTGTACTTAATTAAAAAATGTATAAAATATGTCATTTTGCTTGAAGGTGCCCAAACCCTTTGTATACAGCTCTAACTTGGCTGGTCAGCAAGAAAATAAATCATATTAAACAATTTCACTGTTTCTCGTTTATTCCCTTTTTCACACTTTCACACTCAATGATTGCCTGAGCTTCCTGGCAGTCACCTGCATGTAGTTTTGCTGTACAGGCCTTGAGAAGTAGCACCAAATATGAAGCTTTGACAAAAAAATCCTAATCCAGATGTTAAAACCAGTGGTGGACGAAGTTCACAAGATACACAATGTAAAATACTGTATGACTCCAGTAAAAAAAAAAAAGTGTTCCTTTAAACTTTCAGTACAAAAGTATTTGCTTTCAAATGTACGTAAGAATCCAAAGTACTATGATTTAATATGGCTATAATGTTAATATTATAATTTTTGTCTCAAGACTCTTTGCTTAATCAATTCAGTTTATGTGAAAAAGCTCTAATGTTACTTTTAGCAACAACAATTTATTAATAAATTGATATTATTGAGTCAAACACTGATTTATATCTAATAAAATTATTATGAGCCCAAAGCTTCTTTTTAACTACTTTCAAAAAAATCGTGCTAATGAGGCCACGGGTGCTGTTGCAGGTCAGAGTCAGGAGTTTTTTTCCATTATTTATTCCTCTCTAAATGTCCTGCTTGCTGTTAAACTGATGCTGAACTGTATGGTCATGCTGAGGATGGTGGTGGATTGCTGCGTGTTTGGCCAGCGAAGCTTTTATCCGCTCGTCAATAAAAAGGAACGACAGAAAATGTGTAAAAGTCAGATATTTGACTTATGAAATGTAGTGAAGATCAACATCATAAAGAGAGAAAATGGCTGAATAAAAGAGAAGTGACTCTCGAATATGTTCAGCTTTGTCAGTATATAGAAATGCTCTGGACTGGTAAAGGCATATCCTGAATTAAGAATGTGCTAGAGAGATAAATGACTAATGGGTTTTTAAAGAGGAAGTGAAAGAGCTCAGAGTTGTTTCAGAAGATTGTGTAAAATACATCTTTACATATGCATAATGGATTTTTGTGTATAATAATATACTGTTATTATAACGTGGTATATTATTATATATTGCATATTATATGTTTCACTGATTCCTCTGAACAACAAACTCTTGGATCCCCATAATAATGTTGGGAAGTTTTTATCCATATTGGAACACCTTGTTGGTCTCTATATGGACATCTATAACTATAAGAAGCCGATGAACGTACTGGAGATAAAGTTAGGATTAGGGGTTTAATGTTGAAAAACAAAAATGCATGAAAAATTACAAACCTGTACACACACATACTGTACATACACTGAAGTATTGATTTGTGTTAAAGATTTATTTGAAGCCCATTTTCTAACCTTCTCTGGTGAGCTGCAGTAGGACGAGTTTTAACATTCGCTAGTATTCTAATTGATGTGGCATTTACATGAGACGTGTTTCAGTATAAAATGATCGGTTATCACCTTGTGCTTTTGCTTTGTTGATTGTGTTTTAACAAGTGATTTGTTTCCATCCCAGCGCTGTTAATTAATGCACCGTTACAGTCTCGAACACAAGGATTGTACACTGTATACCTGACCACCTGACCACTATAAGATTCGTATATGTTCCAAGTCTTTATTTGTTGATAAAATAAACGTCCACTCTTTTGGAAGAATGTTCCACTAGATTTGTGTGAGAAGTGTGTTTGAGGAGATTTGTGCTCATTTAACTGTAAGGGCTTTAATAAACTTAGCTCCTGATGAGCAGTATGGTGAGGAGCTCTGGGGTGCAGTCAGCATTCCAGTTCATCCCAAAGGTGTTCAAAAAGATCTTCTGCTCCAACCCATAAAAATGATATCTTCATGGAGCTGTTGTGAGCTTTGTGCACAGGGGCATTGTCATGCTGAAAAAAGGTTTGAGCCTCCTAGTTGTGTGTCCAAGTGTGTGTGTGTGTGTTGGTGGATTTTTCTTGCATATGGCATGAAACATCAGTTGTCCCAATACTTTTGTCCGTATAGTGTGTTAATGCACAAGGTCTGACAGGAACCGTGGACATTTTACACAATCAAAATGTGTGTAATGGAAGATATTGGTAAAGTACACACTTCTTTACTCTGCTTAAATCCAAAACAGTGGAAATTTTGGATGATTATCATCGTAGAAAGGAAAATTGCGATCAGCAGAAATAAGCAAAAAAACAAACACAAGCCTTCTAAACAAATGAAAAAAATGTTTTTTGTGTTGTTTGTTTTTTCGCTGAACCTGTCTAATTTTAGCTGCATGATTCTTTTAGCTGACATGATGCATTACGGTGTATTGAGCTATCCGTGCAGTGCTCTGTCTCTCTCACACACACACACACACACACACACACACACACACACACACACACACACACACAGTTATGTAGCTGCTGTTTATAAGCCGTTCTCTATTATCTCCCACTCTTTCTCTCTTTCCACCGCCCCACTCCTTCCCAGCTTCGTCTTTTCATCTTTCCTTTTCTTTTCTCTCACTCTTTCCCTCCCTTATTTTCCCTCAGGTTGTTCTCTCATCTTCACTTCCTTTCATGTCTCACACCTTTATCTGTCAATGCGTCCTCTCTTTAATCTCACTCGCGTTCTCTTTTCCTTCGTCTCTTCCCTCTCTTCTCTATTGCTTCTCATCTCACTCACTTTGTGCATCCTCACTTCCATCTCTGTCTCACTCTGACACGTGCACACACTCGCGCACGCACACACACACACACACAGACACACACACACACACACACACACACACACACACACACACAGATTTTACGCTTCCTACACATTAGGGTCAGTGTACGTTTATCTTGTTTTTCTCCACGGGTTTGTTTCTGTGAAAGCTGCAGGAGATAATATTATAAAAGCACATCACCACAGAAGCTTCACCGTTGCATTCTTTGATAAGAATTTGAGAATAGTATTTATAATGAAATAATGAAATAATATTAATTAAGCTTTATGAATACCCTAAAATACTTTACTTTGCATTACAGTGGACATGATGCTGTTGCTTGTCCACAACAATGTGCCTGTGGGTCAGTAAGGAGAAAAACATTTGTAATATTATGAATTATAAATGATAAGTCATTGCCTTGTGATTTTCTTTCTGAAAAAATTGATACAATGTTCGCCTTCTTTGGATGATTTTTCCTGTTTTTTTCCTGGTTTCACAAACTTCAAGCCAAAAAATAATAATAATAATAATAATTCGTTACATTTATATAGCGCTTTTCTGCAGCACTCAAAGCGCTTTACATATGAAAGGGGGGATTCTCCTCAACCACCACCAATGTGCAGCATCCACCTGGATGATGCGACAGCAAATATCACATCAAAAAACTGAGCGACATAACATTAGACCAATGAAATTTCCGAATGGAAACGAAAAAAACCTTACCGCACCTCACCTGTGTTCTGAGCTGCACGGCATCGGGAGAAAAAACTTCCACTGGTGGTGATTTTTAAACGCACGACGATGCCAAAAGAAAAACTCTCGAGAGAAATATTTGTGAAAGGAAGGAGGAAGACAGTGAACAATGACTTTCTTGGTCGGCTACTGTTTAGATACAAGCTGTTGTAACGCGTTGAGTCTGGGTGAAGGAAAAGCTCGCTAACTCCAGTTGCAACAGAAATCATATAAGCACAGACAGGTTTCCAAAACTCGTGCTTTTTTATTTTTCTTGGCAACAGCGTTACAGGTTAGTCAAAGAAACTTAGAAATGAGCATCAGAAAATAATAAGGACGTATTCCTCGGTCTTGCACACATGCAGTAATACCGGGAAAAACAGGCTATTCCCAAAATGCCACTCTGCTCTTAAAGGAGCCACAACATATTTCACCCGTTACACCGTGTAACAGACACTGTCTTTCGTTAAAGCCTGTGTAAAGTTCATTAGTTTCAGTGTGGACACAGGCTTATACACAGGTGCGCATACACTTATTTATGTTCAAAATAAAAATCTTTGTCAAATTCAGGCTTATATATGGGTGCGCTTTATAGTCCGGAAATTACGGTATCCTTTTTCCTGTTTGCTTTTCCGTCATTCTTTCTATGATTCTGCCTTTCTCTGATTCGTTTGATCTCTGTCACTTTCTTTCCATCTCTCCTTATTTATTCCCTCTTGCTCTTATATCATCTCGGTATCTTATATCAGTAAGACGACACACCAAAACAAAGTTTCTAGTTTTCTAGCGATTGGTTCGGCACAGAATTCGATTACGTTCCTCCTCGTTTCCACAAAAGACCTGCCTTGGTCTGCGTACCTGCGTTGTAACTGAAACAAAACATTTACATTTACGCCATTTAGCATTTAGACTGAGTTTATATCCAAGCAAACTTGGAAAGTGCTAATTTAAGTGTTTCAGGAAGAGGTGGGTCTTCACCTGTCGTTTGTAGATCTGCTGTTCAGACATCCGGGGGGAATTTATTTACCCCATACACCACCTCGGTGCCAGAACCTTCAAGAGCCTTGAATGATATTTACCTCTTACCCTGAGAGAAAGTGGCGCCAGTGGAGTAAAGGGTGGCTGTCGCTTAAGAATGATCCATGGAACAATTTCTTACTGCTGGTGCCTGTTGTTTAAAGTGCTGTGCACTCTGACATGCTTTTTTTGCTAACCACAGTTGTAAAGAGTAATTATTTGAGGCCCCTCTCTCATCAACAAGGTGTTTTTCTATCTGAATGTTTGTTTTTTCACCAGAAAGAGTAAACTAGAGACTGTTGTGTGCAGGTCATACAGTTAGCTGTGGAGCATAAGCATAGCCGACATGTATATAACGCATATATATATAATATGCTATACAGACAAAAGTATTGCGACACCTGACTTGAAACCTGCTATCACAAATTTGAAGGTACCGAATGGTGTAGGATGTCTGTGGATGTGGTAGCATTCAATTTTAGCTTCACTTGAACTAGGAGACCCAAACCTGTTCAAGCATGACAATGATCCTGTACACGAAGGTTCATGAAGGTATGGCTTACATGAGTTGGAGTGGAAGATCTTGACCTGCTATAAAGCTCTGACCACAACAATACTGAAAACCTTTGGGATGAGTTATAAAGCTGACTGCACCCCAGGCCTCCTCACCCTACATCAGTACATGACTTTACTAACACCCGTTAGAGATGTACCAGCGCCATTTGGATCCCACTTCATGTGGATTTGGACATTGGACCTCTTTAAGTGTTTAAAGGCTCTGGCATGGAGAAGCTGGTGTTGGATCTATGATGATTGCAAATGTTGAGCTATTTTATGAGTTGCTCAGTAGCTCCTGGTTTCATAATCTCAAATGACTGTATAAGACTGTAGGAACGACATAATCTTACATTCCAGTGCTCATGAAATTAGCTCTCACTCTCCAGTGTTCTGTATTGTTCAAAAATGTATTATCACACCAAATGAGGATGGGTTTCCCTTTTGAGTCTGGTTCCTCTTAAGGTTTCTTCCTCATAAAATATAAGGGAGTTTTTCCTTGCCATGTCACCATGACTGCTCATCAGGGATAAATACACATCGCTCACCCTTAACGGTTAAATTCTGTAAGGCTGCTTTGAGACAATGTCTGTTGTGAAAAGCGCTTTAGAAATAAATGTGACTTGACTTGACCCCTGTGGCTGAATGAGCAAAAAGTCTACACGAGCAAATTCCAAAATCTAGTGGAACATCTTCCCAAAAGAGTTAACGGTTATTATAATAGGAAATGAGTAAATAAACTCAAGAATCTTACCGTCTACAAACTTTTGTCTAAGTAGTGTGTATATATGTGCAAACTCAGAAGTCTAATTATATACACGTGTATTATGTAACTGAGTGTTCCGTCTGCTTTTACATGCATCAGTGTTTGGCATTATTGCAATCTTAATTTTGGCGAAAATAATTAAAATAAATGCACCAAACCCTTTTAAATGCAAACACAGGCACGTCGTAATTGTTGAATGTAACTCCAATGTTAATTATGACATGTTCAGCAAAATGTGCCTTTGCGTTTGCATTTTCCTTATAAGTGAATAATTTAGTACGTTCTTATCACCTGCAAAACACATTTACATTTTTGTGCAAGGCAAAATATAATAGCTTTCGAAAAAAAATAACGCAAAAGCCAAGCAAAGACATTTCTTTAGCAAGTGTCTAATCGTCATTAAAAAAAAAGCCTGAAATGTCTTTTTGGAAAACCGTTTTTTTAAGTATAACATGAGAACCACCAGTGTTTCTTAATTCTATGGAGACTTCAGGACACCTGGAATACCCTCTCATAAAAGCTACCCAGCTAACAGTGTGAATGGAAATGGGATTGCAAAAGTGATTTATTTTGTAGGGAATACTATAGTATTGTGTTGTTTTATATACTGTAGGCTTTTTTTTTCTTTTGCATATCCCAGCTTGTTAGGAGCATTAAAAAAGTTTAGGGCTTTGCTTCGAGGGTCCTGGTACTGCGCCTTAACTATTGAGCTGCCACTGCCATTAAAATGCACTCCAACACTGGTAGGTGCAGGCTACACTATATTGCCAAATGTTTGTGGACACCTGTTCATAAGTACGGTATGTGCTTTTTGTGCATCGCATTCCACATTTGGTCCCGATTTCCTCTTATAATTCCCTCCACTTTTCTGGGAAGATGTTCCTCTAGATTTTGGAGTGTGCCTGTGGAGATTTATGCTCATTCAGACACAAGGGTAAAGATAAAGGTAAAGACAGATACTGATGTAGTTGATGGTGAGGTGGTCTGGGGTGCAGAGCTCTATAGCAGGAGATCCTTCACTCCAACCCATGAAAAAAAAGCACAACTTCATGGAGTTGACTTTGTGCACAGGGCAGTTGTCACGCTCAGGGCTAGCGCCAGCTACAGGCAGAGCAGACAATTGCTTAGGGCCTCGGGTTTGGCCTCCATAACTGTAACTAACCTATACACGAATTCACCAATCAAGACGGGCATATTATTTATATGGTTGCACCCATCACCTTGCATACTCAAATGCTGCTTTTTGTTGTTGTTGTTGTTGTTGTTGTTTGTTTTTTACAGAAAGGAACAGAGCATGAGTGAATTTGTTCAAAGGAGAAATCCCCATGCACCCCTCAACAAGCAGCTACTATAAGCGTTAAAATGTTTAAATCAAAGATAGTTAAACTCAATATTTGGTTTTTGTGCATAAATACTTTTATACATAATTACCCTGAATTTGAGTTTTATATAGTTTTAATAAGCAAAACATCAAATTTTTAAAAAGTCAGTTTTTTGTTGTTGTTTGTTTTAAATACGATAAATACGGGGGAAATTCATCCGAATAATCGATTATCAAAATAACCGTTATTTGCAGCCCTTCTATGTAGTGTATATTGTCCATTAAACAACAAAATCCACACACTTTTTTTTTGTCCATCAAATGACAAAATCCAAACACAATTTAGTGTCTCAGAAATGTTCTTGGGAGATGGGAGGAAACCTGAGAACCTACAAAGAACCTTCTCAGGCAGACAGTGTAAGAGTTAGTAAGTAACCAGAGTTTAAAATCCAACACTCTCTATGCACGTGATCCTCATCGGTATGACAAATGCAGTAACAAACACGTGCTGACTTGAACGCTCAATTTGTAATTTGTTTTTTTTTATTTGTTTGGAGTCTTCTCAATGAATTCATCCTGACGTGTAAAAACCCAGAGGCGCTGTAGGTTAAATATAGGATACACATTGAATCTGGGCTGATTAGCAGTGTTCTTTAAATCTGATGGACGTGTAGGTTTTGGGTCTCCTTTCTCCAACTACGATTTAAAATTGATAGCAGCAATAAACTTTTAGCATCATGGGACTGCAGAAGAGAATGAAACAGCACTGAGAAATTTCTGTGTCGGATCCTTATTTTATTACACATATTTCAGTCAATATTTAAAAAAAAAGAGGGAGCAGTTGGGTGTGGAGTGAGGTTTACTGGCACATACTGGGTTTTTACATTGTGTGTGTGTGTGTGTGTGTGTGTGTGTGTGTGTGTGTGTGTGTGTGTGTGTGTGTGTGTGTCACAGCCACATTGATTGGGAGGTAAAGTCATTCTCGCTTTGAGCTTTCCCTTGAGTCATGTCTCTCTCTTTTCTGCTCTTCCACATGATTTAGATGAAGTCACTTGCAATCATCAGCAATTCTCTACTGAGCTTGTCTGGGTTTTTAAGACCTCCTGGCTTTTTACTACTTAACATTGTTTGACTCCAGGCTCTTTATAAACTGAACAAAAACTGTAAAAACTCAACTTTTTACCGGTGAGATGAGTCTGAGGCCAGTTTCAGAGGCAGCTAATAAACCATTTTTTTTTGTCGTTTAAATGTTTGACATCCTTATTCATTCAGTTTGGTGTTGCAACCAATATGTGTGGAATTCACTGATGACCAGTGGCTTTTTGGTAAAGGTTTTTGGTTGAATCGATTATGGTGGGCGTTTATAGTTGAAGAATTTATGGTTAAAAGTTTTAGTCGAAGAATTTATGGTAGGAGGTTCTAGTTTAAGTATTTTTAAAAGGAGGTTCTAGTTGAAGTATTTATGGTAGAAGGTTTTTGTTGTAGTATTTACGGTAGGAGGTTCTAATAGTAGTGTTTACGGTAGAAGGTTCTAGTTGAAGTATTTATGGTAGGAGGTTCTAGTTGAAGTATTTATGGTAGGAGGTTCTAGTTGTAGTATTTTTGGTAGGAGGTTCTAGTTGAAGTATTTATGGTAGGAGGTTCTAGTTGAAGTATTTATGGTAGGAGGTTCTAATTGTAGTATTTACAATAGAAGGTTCTAGTTGAAGTATTTATGGTAGGAGGTTCTAGTTGTAGTATTTATGGTAGAAGGTTCTAGTTTTAGTATTTATTGTAGGAGGTTCTAGTTGTAGTATGTATTATAGAAGGTTCTAGTTGAAATATTTATGGTAGGAGGTTCTAGTTAAAGTATTTATGGTAGGACGTTCTAGGTAAAGTATGGTAGGAGGTTCTAGTTGTATTATTTATTATAGAAGGTTCTAGTTGAAATATTTATGGTAGGAGGTTCTAGTTAAAGTATTTATGGTAGGACGTTCTAGGTAAAGTATGGTAGGAGGTTCTAGTTGTATTATTTATTATAGAAGGTTCTAGTTGAAATATTTATGGTAGGTGGTTATAGGCAAAGTATGGTAGGAGGTTCTAGTTAAAGTATTCATGGTAGGAGGTTCTAAATGAAATATTTATGGTAGGAGGTTCTAGTTAAAGTATTTATGGTAGGAGGTTCTAGGTAAAGTATTTATGGTAGGAGGTTCTAGGTAAAGTATGGTAGGCGGTTCTAGTTGTATTATTTAATATAGAATGTTCTAGTTGAAATATTTATGGTAGGAGGTTCTAGATGAAATATTAATGGTAGAAGGTTCTAGTTAAAGTATTTATGATAGAAGATTCTAGTTAAAATATTTATCATAAAAGGTTCTAATTGTAGTATGTATGGCAGGAGGTTCTAATTGTAGTATTTACAGTAGAAGGTTCTAGTTGAAGTATATATGGTAGAAGCTTCTCGTCGAAGCATTTATTATAGGCGGTTCTAGTCAGTGTTTGTGGTAGGAGTTTCTAGTGAAAGTTTAGGGGTTTCTAGTTGCTGCACATTTGGTAAATATTTCCAGTCAAATCATTTAAGGTAGGAGTTTCTGGTCAAAGTGTATAAAGGAGGGGTTTCTGGTCAAAGCGTTTATAGTAGGGGGTTTTCTTGTCAAATTGTTTATGGTTGGAGTTTCTACTCAAAGCGTTTATTTTAGTTTTCTAGTGGACACAAAGTTTTTGGTTAGTTGTTTGTGATGTATCATTTAAAGATGACACTGATATGGTCCCAGGTATGTACTCAAAGCCATGACATGGCGTATATGTTTTTTATGTTCATTAATATGCACATCTTTGTCTGGAACTTTATTTATTTATTTATTTATTTATTTTTTAGCATTCTCCCTCAACAGTTTCTTACACTCTTAAACACACACACATACACACCTTGGTTTCCACCTTAAGTCTACAAAGGAGAGGTAGCTACTGCAAAATACAGCCCAAATGTGATATACATAGTTTTGATTATTCTCATTATGATGCAACCAGTGTCCTGTATAAGGCTATATTACAAATATTGACCTACTTGATGTAATGTAAATGTAAAATATTTGTTTCAATTTTCAAAAAAGTAACTGCTATTATTTTTAAAGGGTTTGAAGAACACAGGTTCATCATCTTTTATATAACAGATAAACTCGCATCTAAAAATCATATAGACCGAGTGACCTTCATAGTCATCTTAAAGTCCTCTAAGTGTATTTAGTAAATGCATTGTTGTTTCAGTTGGTAGTTACACACACCAGGGTGTGTCAAGAAGAGATTTGGAAATAGCTAAGCTAACAGACTGACACTTGGACAGCGTATGTGGTCATAGGTGTCTATCCACAAGGATATTTAAAACAGGGATATTTTATACCACTTATGTTAATCAAGGTTTGGGCACTGAACGATTCCTTGCATAGAAACATAACTGTATAGCAACAACATACACTTATTTAGCTTTTGATTCCTGGCCTCATATTGAACCATTTTAACAACAGATGAACAAAAGCTTTTAAAAAAGAAAAGATAAAACATCTCAAATCTGAATAGAGAGGATCTACAGATCTATGAAGGGGTATGAATATGTACACAAAGTAAGCTGCAAGCACAACAGAGGATTCCCTACATCATTTGCATTTGTTTTGTGTGCATAATACTTTTCCATAGTTTTATGGGGTTTTTTTATCCTCTGAAAACTTGGTTCAGCATCCGACAATCCGCCGGGTAACGAACCCAGATTTAAATGTACATTAAGCGTTTCAGAACGTCGTTCTTTTTGTGTCTCGCTTTTTCAAATTGACACAGTCTCACCACACTCCGGCTTATGTTGAACGAATAGGTGGAGTGCCGTAAACAAGCAAAAATCCGCTTAAGCGGAACACGTTACAATTATTTGATTACTCGAGAAGATCAAGGGAGAACTTTGCATGATGCGAGGTGGAGTGTATGAAACCACGGATGATAAAAATCTATTCTTTCACAGCGTAATTAGAATTATTATAAATAATATTTGCAATGATTAAAACAACATTCCAGTATTCCATGGACTGGACAATGGCTGTTGTGTAATGGTTTTGTTGGTTTCAATTTCTGTGCACTGACGCAGAATTAAGTTATAGTCGATGAAGTCACATGGTGGATGTCAAGGGTTTTACACCAATCAGATTTTTAGAACCAAACATATCTGATGTACTGTAAAAGTAAATTAATACGTTTCATTAGATAGGATATACTATTGTGTGTGTTATGGAATGAAGGAGGAATAATTAGGGTTTCTGTGTGTGCATGTGTGTGTTAGTGAGTGTGTGCTGAAGAGACAATTGCCTGCGGCTTGTTTCACGTTTCTCGGAAGACGTCAGATAGGACAAAGCTCCACTACAGAGGTTAAATAGCTGTGACTACGCGTGCACACACACACACACACACACACACACACACACACACACACACACACACACACAGGAACCTCAGTGGGCCTGTCCTGAGCAGGGGTGTGTTCTCTTTTGCCATTCAGCTGCTTGTGCACTCCTGCGGCTGCTTTTCAGCCACTGACAGTCAAACAGAAGGAAACACACAGGTAAGTTTTTCCACGTACATATTCTATACAATATACAAATTGAGATGGACATCACTTTATATGACCTGTTAATCGTGTCTTCAGAGCTTGTGAGCTTTAAGCACTGAAAGTGTGCTCTAATTGTGTACTAGTGCATGTTCATTTTCATGAGTAGACACAGGAATGTGATCACACCCATTTTCTACAACTCCTTTTCCTCTGGGGAAAATCTTTAAGCTTCAAACGGAATTTCTTGTAGTCACACTGACACAGCGTATATGAAGATGCAAAAGGTATACAGAGAATATTTTGGGTTTGGGAGCTTGTACAGATATACTGTGCAGTAAAAAAAGTGTGATCAGTTAGTAGCTTTGGAAATAGGAATTATATTTTGTACAAAAATATTGTGTGAGGCAAAACGAACACAAAAAATATCAACCATAATCGTTTTCGATCTTCCAGTTGTTTTTGCAAATTTTCCCCAGTTCAGGATATAAACGGGTGAAAGCATGTGACACGGCAGCAAATTGCTCATGGGTTTCCCTCCTTCTAGCCAGACAGAACAGAACGATTGTGTGTGCGTGTGTATGCATGCTTTATGATTGACCCATTTAACTGCTGGCATTTGTGTCTTTTAGGCTAAAGTTTATCCCTAACTCAAAACAGAACAATTATTAGGCCAAATTTTGTCTTTTCTTTTTTTTTTTGGAGCACTGATGAAGTTTTTCTCTATTAAGCCACTTGTAAATGATATAATTATTCATAGCAATGAAATTGAGTCCGTGTTCCACTTTTTAAAATGAAAATGGAGTCAGTATTCTACTCAAATACTGTGTCACAATACTGTATAAGTTTGTCCATCAGGTTTTGCCTGGACAAGTCATACAAAAGTGATTTCTATGCAGGTTAGAACATCTGGAAAGTGTAGAATTGCAAAAATATAAAATGTAGAAAAACTTTTGTCGAAACATTTTAAAAAGTTTATTTCTGTTGTCAGTGCCATAGCAGTTAATGCATGAGGCAGACAGAGACTCTGTATTGCAAAACATTGTATTGCGAAACCCTTTTTTTTTTTTTTTTTTTGCTTTTTCATTTCTACAGCTATTGAGATGACCTTGCAAAAACAAAGTGATTTCTTTTTTTTCAAGGAAAGTATCAATACGTGTTTTAGAGCAGTGCTCCCCAACCTTTTGCATGTTGGATGTCAGTATTTTCACGGATCGGCCTTTAAGGTCTGGCAGATAAATACAACAAAATAAAATGATACGACTATAAAAACTGGTATTTTCTAAATATAATAATAAACGTGAATCCACTGTGTTGTTTTTGTTCATTTTGCAAGCTTGGGGGTTTAAGTTTTGCGCTATTTTACTGTGTGTTAGCGACCGGAGCAGCCTCTTTAAGAAGGTAGCGGGTGGAGGTAAGACATGTGACCGAGAAAGCATCATGACATGCATCAAAAGTGAGTCATAAACAGATGTGGCAGAGAGAATCCGGTAATTTACCAAAATAAATCATTGTTTAGAATCAGATAATAAATAAAAATGTAAATAATGTAAGTTATGTATTCTTTCTGTGTGGCCCGGTACCAATTGACCCAACGACTGGTGCTGGTCCGCAGCCCAGGGATTGGGGACCACTGTTTTAGAGGATAATTATATTTACATCTGAAATGTAACTGTATTTGTTAAGAGACATAAATTGCATTGTATATTTGGAATGGACATGTATTGAAGCTAATGTTGCCTGAGTGGATTCTTCAAATTAGGTTTTCTTAAATAATATAGATTTGCCTTTAATTGGTCTGATTGATTAAAGCTTTGTACACTAAAATACACTTTCTTTAGGCTCGGTTAAGATTCTGGTTTTGTTTAGTTCAATTTAAAGCTTATTGAGCTAAGTGAGGACCAGATTGTACAATGTTTACAGCTTTGTCAGAGGGATGTTTAAAAGCATTTTAAATTACAGGACAGGCCAATACTACTTATGTTATGTTGCAATTTATGCAGAAACCTTTACTGTGGTTAACAAGATCACAAACAAAATGGGAATACTCCTGGGAATTAGTGATGGCAAGATTCACCGATGCACATCGGTGCATTAAAGTATAATTCTTAATTATAAAATGAAGTAAAATGTTAATACAGTACAGTTCTGTATACATAATATAACATTTTGGGGTGGTGTCTGTTTATCGTGTTTTTTCGTTTATGCGGTTTTGGAACGTAACCACCGTGGAGGATTACTGTAGATTTTATCTTCAGATATTGTTGTCGGACAAGGACTAGCAAAAGCTGTAATAGGATTGTGATCTGTAGGCCTTCTGGTTTGTCTAAATGTCACCCTCATATTGCATTTAACAAATGTCAGGCCTAATAATAATAAAAATAAAAAAAAAAATAAAAGAAAATAGCCAATTGTCTGAAATTGCTTCTTTATTACTTAAATCCTGCTGTTAAAAAACATTGTTACAATTGAATTCAAACAAATGTGTAGTCACAAGATGCGGTTATACATCGCATCTTATTATAGACAAAGATGTGGTTCTTTGGCCTTCTCAGGAGCAATTTATGTCACTGCTCCTAACGTTAACCATTTAATCTTTAAATGCCAAAGAATCTCTTCAGTCTGCTGTCTGGTTTTATTGAGTTACCGTTTAAGGTCAGCTGTTGTGTTTATGAGCGTGTGTATGTGTGTGTACGGTAATCAATGTAATTTGAAGTTATAATAGTGCTTAACTTCAAAATGCTGGGCGTTTGTAATTAACATTGGCACCTTAAAATTTGTTGAACTCTTTAAAGGATCCATTTATTTAAGCTTTGCGCATTTGTATCATTTTCCCAAAGGATTATGATACAAATGCGCAAAGCATAAATAAATGGATTATTTAACCTGTAGCACACTTGCAGTATCATCCAGTAAACAACATTAAATGTCTGGCAAAATTCTGTAATGCTGTAAATTTTCAAGAAAAAAAAAAGTCTGTTTTAATGGGATATTTCTCCGTGATGTCATTTCCCAGCAGGAGCAGCACAGTCACCATAAATCAAGCAGACATTCAAAAAGATATACTGGCTTGTATATAAAAAACAAAAAAAGAAAGACACTGAAAATGTTTTGGGAAATTTAAATAACTAAGTTCAAGAAAAAAAATATAAAAAGGTTAAGAGTGTCAGGAGTGTGAGGTTAGGAATGTTAGTGGGAATTGCTAAAGAGCGTCATAAGTGGTGTTACAACCCAGTCTAGGTTTAGTCTGCACAGAGTAACTAGCACTGGATTCAAAGGAATTGATATTTTTATTAAAACACAAAACCAGACACACACAAAGGTTTGCTATACAAGGTGTTAGTATTTTGTTAACACAAGTAGTATTATTTACATATATACACAACTGTACAATGGCATGTCTTCAGGGTGGGCCAAAGCCAAAAAAAGTCTGATCAGACCAAAAAATGTCTGATTTTGGAAGTTTTCTTACCTGAAAGTAAAAAAAAAAAACTAAATATAAGACTTCCCTAACTCCCTACTACAAACACAGAGATAAACTAACCCCACTCTAAGGGAGTCTAGTGTCTACAAACGTGGGTGGAATTGGTCAAGTGTCTGTGGAAGTGGTCGAAAGTGTTCTTAGAAATGGGCAAGATTTGTCAAGAATGTCTGTGGAAGTAGGTGGTATTGGAGAAGACTGTTGTTACAAATGGGCAGGATTGGTCGAGTGCCTGTGAAAGTCTATGCTGTAGTTTAATAGTGTAGTACTTTTGCTAGGTAATCTTAGACATTAGGAGGCAGGATTGAGAAAGTGTCTTAGAAAGTGGTAAAGATTGGTCAAGAGTGTTGGAGAAATTGGGAAGAATTGGTCAAAAGTGTTGGAGAAATTAGGAAGGATTGGTCAAGAGTGTGGGAGAAAGTGGGCAGGACCGGTTTTGAGTGTCTGTGAAAGAGAGTAGGATTGGTCATTGAGTGTCTACAGAAGTGGGTAGAATTGGTCAAGATTGTCTGTGAAAGTGAGAAATTGGGCAGGATTGATCCAGAGTGTGTAAGAAAGTGGACAGGATTAGTCCAGAGTGTGTAAGAAAGTGGACAGGATTGGTCCTGAGTGTGTAAGAAAGTGGGGAGGATTGGTCAATAGTCTTGGAGTATGTGAGCAGGAACAGTTATGAGTATCTCTGAAGGAGTGTAGGATTGGTTAATATGTATCTACATAATGTTGTTGAATAATTAGTTTGTTTATTTAACAGGGACAATACACAAGACATTGTTACGCACTGACAACCAATGGCGTCTACATTGGGCATAAAGCAAAAAGGTCGTTTGCAGCCCTCATTCCTGCTTAGGCTTTTAAATAAGGTCAAAGCAACCAAATAAAAAACAAAACAAGTACAAATAAATGGATGTATGCAAGCAACTCTGTATGCATAAGGTGTGCCCAAGTAACTAACAATAGCACAATGACACACATTTAACAAACACAACACACAAATCAACTTGCACTAAAAAGTGAGTGTCAGTGGCTGGAACTGGTCAAGCGTGTCTTAAGAATGTGGTCAGAAGTAGACAGGATTGCTAATTATGTAAGAAAGTGGTAAGAATTGGTCAAGAGTGTGTAAGAAAGTGTTAAGGATTGGTCGAGTGTAACCAATTGGTAAGAATTGGTCAAGAGTGGTTAAGAAAGTGGTAAGGATTGGTCAAGAGTGTGTAAAAGAGTGGTAAGGATTGGTCAAGAGTTTGTAAGAAAGTGGTAAGGATTGGTCAAGAGTTTGTAAGAAAGTGGTAAGGATTGGTCGAGTGTGTAAGAAAGTGGTAAGGATTGGTCAAGAGTGTGTAAGAAAGTGGTAAGGATTGGTCAAAGTGTAAAAGAACGTGGTAAGGATTGGTCGAGTGTAAAAGAAAGTGGTAAGGATTGGTCAAAGTGTGTCAGAAGTAGACAGGATTGGTCAAGAGTGTGTAAGAAATTGGATAAGATTGTTTGTGTTTGCAGAAGTGGCCAGAATTGGTCAAGAATTCTCTGGATAACGGCTCCTGCCAAATGCCAAACATGTATGTAAATATAGTAACAAATCTTTCCAAATCAGTAGCTGTTTAAAATTACCATTTATTTAATAACTGGCACAAACAGCTCTCTGTCAGTTTCTCTGTCTATGTATGTAATTAATTTATGTGCATAATATGCAAATGCAGTGCTGTTGTTTTGGCAGAAGGATTACTTATAAAGTGCAAGAAGTTTGCAAGTAAGCTAAAATCAATAAGCATACTTTTAGCATATTATCTGAATAAAGAAGCTAAGCAATAAGCTATGATTTTAGGGGGTTTCCTGGTAGCCACTTAACATGAGTATGATCATAACTGACACATTACCTAAAAACCTTATACATATATTGACCATCTATGGGGTACTGTGTAACTCAACTGCAAAACTAGTACAGATGTTGCTATTGTTTATTCATTCATTGTTAACATTATTAGCATTAGCATTTTGGAGGTAAATTGTTCCTTTAAGCCTTTGTTTCCTCTCACTGCATGGTTCCTGTGTAACATCGATCGCTCACAGCATTGTTAACCTTTCTCCTCCTCCTCTGTCTTCCCCACTACAGATGTCTGCTTGGCTCCTATAGAGAAAGCCAGAGACCCAACTGAGTGTGCGTGCTTGCAAGCGAGTGTGAGGAGGAAGAATGCCACAGTATTTCATAAATGGAAAGGTTATAGGGCTTGACATCTATATTGACATATATTGATGTGATATTTCTCAGCATCCGTAGCCTTAATCTGTGGATCAAGGCATTTTAATATAGCTAAATGCCTGAGGTTATTTCTGTATACTTTTAAAAATGTTTACCCCAAAGGATAAATATGTGGCAATATTAAAATTTGATTAGATCCTGATTTGAATTTCCTCATCAGACTGGTTAACTACCAAAGTTAAACTAGTTTAGCATGTTAGACCTGTTGCTAGTCATGTTGGGTTGCTTTAGAAAGCACAGTATTATTATGGAGTTTAGTTTAAAGACTAGCTTTCTTAAAGACCACGGAGAAAAAAAAGTGGGTAGAAAAGGATTGACCTACTTTTGTGGTGCCTGGCTAATGTGATGTTGAACAGGATGGTCTAGTAGATTAACCTCAGTCAGCTCCACATTTGCCCCCGTTGATGCCAGCTAACATTTGTTTGTTTGTTTGTTTGTTTGTTACCTAAAATATGTTTCATTGGTTCAACAAGTTGACTATATATGGACTGTATTATACCGTATATATGGGTGGATGGATACATTAGCCAGTCTGCTTGCTCACATCATATGTTATATAAAGTTCTACTCTTTTTTATTTGGTGACATAAATATGCTGATGTCTAATAACCTTTCTAGTTTTTGAATACATGAACACATTATTCATTAACATATATAAATTATTCCCAAGAGTTTTGGTGAGATGTTCTATGGTTTTCCTTGTTTATGTTTACATTGCTGTGTTATGGTCATGTTGGAAATTGAGTAAAACTCTAATGTTCAACTTCTGGGCATTTTCCAGAATTTGCACTGTACATTATTTTTCCCCCAGTTCCAATTTAACACAAAAGGTAGTTACTTAAGTCCACATAAAAGCTTGGGTAACCACCACAGGTTGACGAGACTGACCTGGATACCCCCCTTGTGTGTGTTTGCAAGCATGCTGAGACCTTGATCAAAGTCACAAAGTGGTAAATGACGCAGCATTTGCAGTAAATACAGCTGTCATACAGCAGGAGTCGAACATTTACCACTGAATATAAGGCAAATGTAGAGCCACATCACTAACAAAAATGCAGTTTTCAGCATCATGCCCAGGCTTGTAAGTGAGTCTAGCCCAATGGGGAGATCCAGTGGTGGGCTCAGTCTGTGTGGCCATGCTGGTATCGTGATTATGAAACCTGCACAGCACTCTTTAAGGCCTCTTCTACATGCCACCCTGGAACATTGTATTGTGTTGAGTTATAGAGACCCAATAGTCCATCAGACATCAAAGAAACTTACAGTACAGTAGAATTATATGATAGAGATATAATTATCATATTTCATTCTATTAATATAATTAATGATTATATAGTAATTTTATAGGAGAACAAAAAATAGAATTTCTTTGACAAGACAAACACTACAGTTGTACATGAAAACTTAATGTCACGTGGCTAAAAAGCTTTTGAAAACAACTGTTCTGGTTAATAGGTTTGACCTGAAAATATGCAAGTAATCAAAGTTATACCTGAAGTTTATTGGTTCTAAGAATATTTATTTTTAATGTACGACTATTAGCTTTTTAGAATTTTGAAACCCTCCTATGGGCATCCGTGACTTTCTGTTATCACTGAGGTAAAAATATGAATTGACCTACTGTACAGACCAAAGGTTTTACCATGGCTCAAAATCATGATAGACGTCAGCATGAAATGTTTTCTAGCAATGTTTATCGTTAAGATGTCTTAAAGTTAGACTGCAAGCAAGTTAGACTCTTCGGCAGTCATTTAGAACCCAGAATTACATTGCAATTTTTGACATTTAGTTTATTTTATATTGTCTGTTTATTAAAAACATTGATTGGGGAAAATGGATTCAAATGATATAATGAAATAATGAAAATTATAAAATAATCATAAATTGTGTTTACGTGCAGGTGTTGTAATTATAATAACGCATAATGCATGCTGATGCTATTCAGGAATTAGAGATGTTTCTTTTATTTTTAAGGCCAATTTACAGTAGATGTGTATTGCCATGTGTTTATTTCTGCACTAAACATGTATAAAGGTTATGAGCTGTTAAACACCTAAAGCTATTTGGATGTTTTGTGTCGTCTGATCACTCAGGCTCCAAATCATGTGCCGTCTCCTCTAAACAACACACATGCAGAAAACATGAAAAAATACTTGTGATTGAACAGGGCTTTCTGTGTTCTTTGCTTAATATGGGCAATGAGGCACAAAAGGTCATTGATGCTAATCTCTCTCTTTCGCTCTCCTGCTTCGCCTTTCTCATGAACTCTGTGCTTAAAGAGAATCAGTCTGAAGTCCTAATCCATGTCCTGTGACATTTCAAGGGTTAGAATGGTTATAAGAAAACCTGAATGGTCCTGCAGACTTTCCCATGGTGGACATTTTTACTTTTTGACTGTTATGAAGTGAAATGGAGACCTTTGGTAGGCTAAAACAGTGGCATCACATTATTAGAATCGACTTGTTTGTGTATCAGGATTTGATGTCTGTTGTGGCTTTGGAGTGCGTAGAGCAGATGCCAGGTTTTTTTTTTTTTTCCTCTTTTCAGTATTAATCACTTAATTTCATTATGTGCAAACATTTGTCACCCAGACACTGCCAGGCTGTGCTGTGATTTTCAATATCTTTGAATGTTTGTGTCAGTGTGTAACCCGAACCACATTAGTTTTATGAATGCAAAGCAACTATAACTGATCTTCAGTAAAATGTGTTAAGGCTACAGTAGCTGTAAATGTCTCATGAACAGGGGTTTACAGGCCGTATATGTCTCGTTGAAAATGGTACAAAAGTGATAAATTTGCTTTGTATAAAAAATAATAGTTTGCTTTGCATTTAAAATGCATTCACTGAGATTTGATGATTTTTGATTCTTCTGATTTCAGATACTGTAAAAAAAAATTATCTGGTATCTGAGCTTTATGAAATCACTGGAAAATTAAACAAATATGACCGAATCAAAGCTGCAATGGAGCAATTTTAATTTCCAATAAAGCAATATGTATTTATTTGAACCCCAATGGAGAATTCCAATAATCCTTTTTTTGCGTGTGTGTGTGTGTGTGTGTGTGTGTGTGTGTGTGTGTGTGTGTGTGTGTATTTTGATAGGTTAAGCGCAGTCAGCACTATGACTGATGGGGACTATGATTATTTGATTAAACTCCTGGCTCTCGGAGACTCAGGAGTGGGAAAAACCACCTTCCTTTACCGCTATACAGACAACAAGTTCAACCCCAAATTCATCACTACCGTGGGCATTGACTTCAGGGAAAAACGAGTGGTGAGTTTCTTCCTCTCTTCCTTATTTCCATCTTGTTTGAAATCCTAAATCATGAGCACACAAAGAAAAGGTCAAGAAGCAGCTTTATAAAAACAAAAATTGGGGTGATTTAAAAAAAAAATTAACATGTATTATATGTTCAAATTGACAAATTTACAATCAGATCAGTCCTTACCTCTGACAGCAGAAGGGTTGAAAACTGTTTCAAATGCTGTATAAGTACTCTTTGTTAAATGAATCCCTTACTACTGCACAATACTATCAAAAATGTACTCATGGACTTGTTTGCCTTCCAGCTCTGGAAATATTTCCAGGGAAATACATTAACTACTTAACAAGAAACAGGCAAACAATGGTTAACAAGAACTGTTGCATTTCTACCATTTCCTAGCTAGAACTGTTTCATTTGTAAATAAAATTGCGATTTTTCAATCAATTACTACCATAATGGAAGGACATGTAACCAGCCGGCAATGGTGTCTCTCAGGGTGGACGGTTTAGACTTTGGAGTGCACAGACATTAGATTTTGTATCATTTTAAATAAGGATCTATGACTCCTAACTAGAACGGAAGTAGATCAATTTCAGATTAAAATCTTGGCGCTTATTGTAACTCCTAAGCTTTTCATAATTCACATGAGCCTTCAGTATTTTGTAATGAAATCAGTTGGTTCTCTTTCGCAAAGTAATAAATGTAATAAATAAATGAGTCATTTAAACCCTGACCAGAACAAAACATTCTGAAGATACTGTAATATAACAGAGTGAATGCTTCACATGAGTCCTCACTCCTCTAGCTGCATTACTCCAGTGTTGATGATTGTGCTCTTTCTTTGTTCTGAGAGCTTCAAAAAACTTTTTGTTGGTGTTTATTTGTTTCCTTTTGGCATCCTAAACCCGTTTTTGTTTTAATCCTCTTTGTGTTGGCCCATGTAGTCATGATTTTCACTCTCTTCATCTTCATTTAAGAATAAAATGTGGTGGTAAAATGTGTTTAGATAGTGAAAGGGAGTGGTCACAGTGTGGTGTATGGAGATAAACTTCACCAACAATTCCCCTAAACAATTTATTCACAAACACTTGAAAGACAGATTTGTGGTTATGATAAGCCTATACAGTATTATCAGATAATCAAAGACAGATGAATTCCTTCTCTAATTAGAACACATTATCATACCATCATATTTGCTTTCTGAACATATTTTAGATCAAGTCCCTGTTTTGCTGTTATAGACTTTTTACCTGGTTTTTGGAGCCTGGGGTACAGTTGGTTTTCAGTGTGTTTAAGGGCTTTGTGCACGACACACATGTAGGGTACAGTTGGTTTTCAGTGTGTTTAAGGGCTCTGTGCATGACACACATGAAGGGGAGAGTAGATTGGAGACGGGTGAAGGTGGTTAGTAGGAGGGCGAGGCTGTGCGAGTGTGCTGAGTGTAGGAGGAGGTGGTTCCCTGACAGTCTACACTAATCCGGATACATTCGGCAACGCCGTTTTTCGGCTAAAAGCCCATGGCTCCACACTTAGCTTTTAATTGTTTCTCAAAAGTTGCTCATCGCTCCACAGAGAAAAATATGCGTTTTCAAACGAATCCATATTAGTCAAGTCAAGTCAAGAGGCTTTTATTGTAATTTCTACTATACACAGTGGTACACAGTACACAGTAAAAACGAGACAACGTTCCTCCAGAACCCTGGTGCTACACTAAACAACATAGAGCTACAACACAACACAAAGCTACATAAAGTGCATCGAGTGCAACCTAGTGCAAACAGTGCAGACGAAAAACAGTACAGACAGACAGTGCAAACAGACAATACAAGACAACACAAGACAATGCCAACCAGTTAACCCACTGTATACTCTAAATATACAGTACTCTGCAAAGAATTTGGACAGTGTGGACATATCCAAAAGTTATTTTTTCCCGTTGAGCTCGGAGCAGATACTCAGCGCTGATAAAAGAACGCTGCTAGACTGGATCTGCACAAGGTCAAGAAAAAGTTATAGTCATTTCAAATAATTATTTGATATGTTAAATATGGTCTTCAACATCTTTGGGAAAGTCTGCAGTCTGGTAAAAGTATGGAAATATTAAAATAAAAAATGTGAAGGAACCTTCCTCAGTGGTTAAGATATTGGACTTCTCATTAGAAGGTGGTGAGTTCAAATCCCACCACCACATAGCTGCCACTACTGTTTCCTTAATCAAGGTCCTTAACCCTCCACTGCTCAGTTGTATGATTGAACACAAACTCTAAGCCATACAGTATATGTAGGTTATAAGCTCTGCCACATGTATTGGGCTTGTAATAAAGTGTATTCACTGACACTAAACTTTGTCAGTCCTTATGTATAAAATGTATTATTAATGGTTCTCAAAAATTGTTGATAAGCCTTGGTGCCTGTGTGTGATGTGTTTAGGTGGCATAGCTCATGATTATTAATGCTATTGCATACAGACAATGGAAATTTCTGCTACAACCTCAGTTAAAAAGCATGTAGAAATTCTTCTTTAGGTTCAGTCATCTGGTTGAGTGCACTATAATTTTTTTATAGGGTCTGTAATCAAATATTTACATCTCTGCCTTTACATGTTCAGAGACTGGCATTTAGACAGATCACGTTATAGGATCATGGATTAATTTATTTAATACAATATTGTCTATTGTGAAAACAATAGGAGCTTTTGGCTGTTTGTTGTTGTCATTAGGTTTGAATCGGTCGTTCTAACGTGTTCTGCCTAGTGGTGCAATTCATAATGCATAAAATCTTTGAGTGCTCATTTCATGCCAGAAGGATTTGAAACATTTTATTTAAACATTATTTGTGTCAAGTGTGCATCACACACTCGGTGTGACCCTTAATGCCACTTGGTGTTATGTAATGTTGTGTAGATCTTAATAGTCAAAATAGACAAACGAAATTTTTGTTCCCCTTGTAATAAAGAGCCTGGCACAAGCAGTGGGCGCTGATAAATCTTTGCTCAAATTGGAGAGGTGGTCTTTTACAGCATGAACATTAAAACTTTTATGTTCAAACGTTCAAAATTACTAATGTTTACAGTCCAAGGGTTTAGTGGGATTTGGTGATGCTAATCATTATGTGATTAAAAACAAACTGGGATTTGGTTTGGTTTGGGTATTTGGAACTAATAGGAGAATTGTGGCTATAAAGCCAGGTCAGGTCTGAGATAATCGGATTGTAGGGGAAGATGGCTAGTGTTAAAAATGCCTACAGAGAGCTCGCTAGGAGAAGTGAGGTGTGTGAGCTCCTTAGTGCCCCACAAGTTTTCACAGCATGCACCTGGAAAGGTGACTGGAGATCTCGGAAGGGCAAGTCGAGCCGGTGGGTCTTTCACTAATCCTAAAGGTGCACCAGAAGATGGATGCAAGAAAATCCGATTGAAACATTTAGGCATTACTCACACCAGACAAGGAGGTGCAAGGTTGCATTGTCGCTCCTGATTTAAACAGTTATATTCTCTGGCAATGGCTTTTGGTGATCTCTGGTTGGTTGACTTATATCTCCACACTTAATATTCACTTGCAGCCACTTTATGCTGGTCAGGCAACCTATTCTGTGGACACTGGGGATGAGGGTGGAATACACCCTGAATTGGATGCTAGTCCATTGTATGGCATACACATGCATATTCACACACAGGGCAATTTCTCTTAGGCAGAACTCCTACTGGTATGCATTTCAGAGGTGTACATGTAGAGTCCAGAGGAACCACACATGGACATGGGGAGAACATACACATAAACTCAGCATAGACAAAAACTTGAGCTCAGGATTAATCCAGAGCGCCTGGCGCTTCGAGGCAGCAATGTTAGGTACTATTCCCCCATGCCATTCGAGATTCCTGAATATTAAAGGGACAGCTTCATTTCAGAACCCAGGTTACTTAGAAGGCTCTGCAGACTCAGGCACCAAAAAGCACTTCTCTCAGCAAGACAGCTGTTGGACCTCTGTTACTGTTGAATGCAGTAATCAGAGCAACTCCATTTCTTTTCTGCCCTGGAACATTTGCGCCATGAGAGTGGCATAGCAATTCCTTACCTTCTTCTTCTGGCACATCTACAGAATGCTCTTAAACAGTGGTGAGAATCGCTCATAATTTTGTGTGATGGTATATTCTGAAAGTTCAGTAGCCCAGTGAGCAGTGAGAGTACACCGTAAATTGTCCATTCAAGTAATCGCAGATAATTGTGTTAAATGAAAGGAGAAAAAAGTCCGGAAATGGTTTAGATCTTTCTCTCTCTCTCTCTCTCTCTCTCTCTCTCTCTCTCTCTCTCTCTCTCTCTCTCTCTCTTTCTCACTTTCTTTTTAACACACACACACACACACACAAAATGCATAAACATATCAGAGTACTGCTTATATCTGCCTCGTTTATGTGTCTTTTGGAGTATTGTTAAAGGCGTCTAAATAATATTGTATCTGCTACTTGTTCAGGGGGAGGAATAATTTCGGTTATGGGAGATTCCACTCATTGTTTATCTTATTGCGTGGTTTGTTGTGGAGATTATATAAAAACGGTTATAAATAATGTATCAGACATAAAATATATGATAACAATCTGCTACATATTTTCAGTCATTCTTCTCTCTCCTTTTTTTAAAGCTTTTTTGTCTGTGATTTTTTTCTCCTCAGGCGATGATGAATAAATTAATGATTTAGATTTTTTTGGGTCAGTTTGATCTGATTGGTTCAGGTGGGAACTGGAAGGACAATGTTCATGGGTGGCTGTGTAAAAATATAATAAAGTAAATGTGGGACACTCTGGAAGAGCTGTTTATATTGTGATATCTGAACATACAACAATCCTTGAATGACATTTTTTTTAATGTGGACACAATTATTACACTCGTGGGTCTTTTCTAGACTGTGACCCAAAGATTTGAACATAATTATAAAGGATGTATTTATATGCTGTACCATTACAATCTCTATTCACTGGAAACAAAACATGATCCAGCATTTTGTTTAGTTGTGAAGGTATAGGCATCTAGAATGTATAATGATTTATGCATAAATGAAATATACAAACATTAGAAACAAGCATTTGAACGCAGTAAAGCCGTAGTAAATCACATTTGAAAACGAAGAAGTTACTGTTGTAGTGGTGTGGTGGTGTACAAATGCTATAAAAGAGAATGGAACAGAGAAACGCAGCAAGCTAACAGTTTTGATAAAAAAAAAAAAAACAGTTCTACAGTGTTTTGGAGAACATGTGCACCTAAATAGTTTCATACAGTATATAGTTTAGAGTGTACGGCTTCTGTTCTCTGTAAGAAGAAAGGTTTATACTGTAGTATAATAAGTGGGCTGCATTGCTTTATATGACTAATATATTCATACAACAACATGGATTATTACCATTATAAGCACTGGATTAGTCTGTTTTAGTGTGTGTGTGTGAGTCATGTGCAGGATGTAGGGTGTGTATATGACGGCATGTGACTGTGTTTTGTGTGTAAATAATGATTAATTGGATTAATACGGTGTGTGTGTGTGTGGGTGTGTGTGTGGGAACTCAGTGTGTTTTTTTCTATATCGCTATTATCTACCAGCGTGTGTATGTGTGTGGGTGTAAAATACAGGATGTTGCATGAAAGCATGAATTTTCTTTCACTAATCACCTTATTTTCTGTTATCTGGTGTGTGTGTGTGTGTGTGTGTGTGTGTGTGTGTGTGTGTGTGTGTGTGTGTGTGTGTGTGTTTTGCACATAAAACCAGTGCCATATGCAAAAGCTAATGAAGAGAGAGAATCCATCACTATACACATACACACAGTTATTGAGTCAGATTCAAACAAACTCAGTGGGTGACTCGTGAACACACACACACACACACACACCTGCACTTAAACAAATTTCAGCTATGTAAATAGTGATGATCTGAATGAGAATTAAGTATCATAAGAGTTATGTAATATTTGGTTTTTGCTTATTTTTGCATGCCGTAGGCAAATAACTCACCTCAGAGTGATGTCATCATTACTCCACCTTTATTACATTTCTAATCAAAACATGTCCTGTCATATTGTACTGTGTAATATGAATATGTAGAATAATATATGACATCATTAGTAATACTAGAAGTGGCCCATATGTGGAAGAAGTATAATTAGCAAATATTTTAGGTTGTTGTCCCTTGCGTTGGTATGGTGATGAACTTATGTGTGTGTGTTTGTGTGTGATGTAGGTGTACAGCACTAACAGCTCGAATGGAACTACAGGAAAGACTTTTAAAGTGCATCTGCAGCTCTGGGACACAGCAGGACAGGAGAGGTTCGACTTTATAATGCTCAAATATTTCATTAGTTGAAATATAAGATCATAAACATCCTGGTTTATTCACGGAGAATCTCTTTAAAACTTCTCCCTATTTTAAAACACTTGAAATCAAATGGATTCAATGGTCTTGAATTCGACTGAAATGTCTAAATCATTTCAGAACAGATAAACTGATCAAATATATAGATTTTAGGATCAGTTGAAATTCTTCTGTATCTTTTACAATTGTCTGATTATTTAATGACTTTAAATTCAACAATTTGAATGTAATCTTTTAACTAGCAATAGAGACAATACTCCTACTCCAAAACTCCTAAGACAAGCTTTTGGTTTAATAAAGAAAATGAAAGTGCTGGCAAATTGATGTGGTTAGAAAAACTTGTCTTAGTCTTAATGTTCAATCATTTTGTGCTGAGGTCTTTTTTGAACTTTGTTCATTGTTAAACAATGTTCATGTTAATTTATTGTGCAGTATTATTACTCTTGATATTAATATTATCATCTTCTTCACAGGTTTAGAAGCTTGACGACAGCTTTCTTCAGAGACGCAATGGGATTTCTGCTCATGTTCGACCTGACGAGTCAGCAAAGCTTTCTGAACGTCCGCAACTGGATGAGTGAGTAATAATCCTAACAGTAATAGATAATGTAGAAATCAAATAGATTGCGGTTATCAAGAGAGAATCTTTATCTGTTTCTCAACTGAAAATGAAACACGAGTTGATGAATTGTTTGAATGTGAAGGTCAGCTACAGGCAAATGCCTACTGCGAAAATCCGGATATCGTTCTCATCGGAAACAAAGCGGACCTGGCGGATCAAAGAGAAGTCCAGGAGAAGCAAGCTAAAGAACTGGCGGATAAATACGGGTGAGTGTTAGAGGTAGAGTCAAGTGTGAAAATCATTCAGCACTATCACTTTATCATTTTAATAAAGGTATTAAAAAAAGTGAGTAAATATAATTAGTACAACCTTATGAATTTTATCAGTATTAGATATTAGTGAAAATGTTTGTATTGTTGATGAACATACTCTCCCAGATTCATGGCAGAAAATACACTCCTCACTCGACCTGCACATGAACTCACCGATTCATTGCAAAGTGTCGTTTAGGAATGATCAACTATCAAACGCTGTCAGAAAGAGCCTGAGAAAGAGCTCTTCTGACTGAATAGAAAATGCAAGTCAGTTATGAATCATGATAATGGAGTCTTGTGTTAGAACAACAGAAAGCTGCAGAGGAAACTAAAACAACTGACATATCATTAGATTCCTTCATTCTGCTTAAAATCTATTTTTTTCTTCATACAGGTGATGTGGGGTGTTTAAAGTACCAGTTCTATCTGGGGAATTGAATGTGTAAATGTAGCAGTTGGTGTTGTATTTGTACTTTATTTAATTTAGTGTTATGGAGAAATTTTTGTATTGTTGATGAACATATTCCCAGAGTCACAGCAGAAAATACACTTATTACTCGACCTTCACACACCTACTAATTGCAAATTGTAGTTTAGAAAATATCAACTATCAAAATTGGAAAAAAAAAACATCTGGTCTTTCTTGCAGCGGAAAAAGCTTCAAGATCAGAAGCAATGTTCTAAAACTTCACTGAGCGTCGAGATCATTAAATACTCCGCAGTGTCTTTTTCTGTAGTGTGACGAGATCTGAATCCTGACAAATAAATAGAAACAGTAATAAGACTCAGTAATCTCCTAAACTAACACTGTCTGTATTTGATTTAAAAGGCATGTTTATTTGACTTGAATAACAGTGTGACAGCAGCAGCTTTCGACATCTGCTACAGAACATGCTGAGAGTCTGTAAGTAATAGAAATGAAGAAATGGGAAGCAGGTCTAGAGAACAAGTGGTGGATTAGAGTGAAGACATCATTTTCACAAGCTTCAGTAAAAAAAAAAAATAATAATAATTTTTTAATACTCTAAAACTTTTCCAAGTATTTCAGATCATCACATCAGGCAGAGCACCGGTTGGACTGGATACATCATGCTGCCGCTAGTTGTTGCTTTCGAAGTTTTACGCATTTTGACAGTCTATACGTGCAGAAGGTGTTAAAAATGACTCCTCAGCTGTAATTGTTCGTAATTAATCGTGTAATAGTTTTTCAGTGGTTACCTTTGTAGCTTTAATGTTGCGCTCTACAGTCCAGTGCGGTTCTATTGTAATCCGACACATAAAATATCTCCACTGTAATTATGCAGTGAACCTTCACGGCTTGCTGCGTGTAAGGGCTGTAATCACGGTGTCATTTTAATTCAGTGAAAGATGAACTTTAGGGAGAATTTACATTCAATTATTCATTTACCTCCAGCGATTGTTTATCTTGATCAGGGTCATGGTGAACCAGGGTTTATTCCAGGAATATTTGTCACAGGAATACACTACTAAAGAAAGTTTAGACTTGCAAATCTCTCTACAGCAAACTTACTGCAGGCTGGGAAAGTAGAGGGAAAGAACCTTTGAATTGCTAACCAAAGCTCAGGATTAAACTTCAGACTCTACACACAGAAACACTACATAAAGCTGTCACTACATACAGATCGTACGCCGGGTAGAGCATTACAATGGCAGTTAAAAGGGGGCAAATATTTTTAAAACTCCAAATATAATATAACCTGCCAAAGATCATCAACTTTTATTCAAACAAAACATAAACCACACCCCATATATATATATATATATATATATATATATATATATATATATATATATATATATATATATATATAATTTTTTACATTATAATTATTCCAGGATCTCATTTGCAGACTTGCTCTCTCTCTTTTAGGGCCACAGGTCAATGACAGTGAACCCTAATTATTTTGTTCCTAAGGGAGGAAACAGAAAAGTGCACACTGTCATCGAGAGTGTGCAAGTTTGTATACAGATAATGTCTCAGTCATCCATGGCTGGGAGCAAAATGTAGCAAACTTGTTAATAGACCAGGCTAAAGTGGGACAAAATGTAATAATAATGTAAATGTACAAAATGGAGATGAGCTTCCTTTTGGGGTTTTTTTCTGTTCACCATCTTTATTTTTGAAGATCTACAGGAGGAAGTGCATAGATCAGTCATGTTTTAAAAACCTAAACGCAACTTTCAATTGAAATTGCAATTCTAATTTGTATGTTAGACCTTTTATTGCTAATCACAACGCAGTACACAGCCAAACTACAAACACTCAAAAGATATGTGTTTTTACTTTGGCTGCTCTGCTGCAGGGTTTCCCAATGAAGTGTAACTGCATAAATAAACATGACAGTCGAGAGTCCGCAGGAACGATTTTAAACGGTGGGAACGCAGAAGCCGCGCGCTAGTAAACAGAGTTTTGGTTTATGGTTTGCAGCAAAACAGCAGGTTATGTGATGTAAATTGCAGAGAGAGACGACAGCCAGGCCCTTTATAGTTTCATTATTATTATAAAGGCCACTGCGGACGTGAATGGGGTAAAGGGGCAGGTGTGTGTTCCAATCTATAGTGAGTGGCCATGTGGATATTCATTTGTGATGTGTATCTCAGTGGACTATTCATTCAGTGTTTATTATGGAATATCACCACATTATGTTATTGCAAATCCTGGATTCAGTGTGTTTTAGTGCTGTCATTTAATCTGGAGATATTTCTTTAACATTTGTTTTAATTGACCAAGCTTCAAGCAATTTCAGACTTCCTTAAACATCCCATTCAACATTGTTAATTGTCCCGTCTCTCACTTCCAGCATCCCGTACTTTGAGACGAGTGCAGCCACTGGAGCAGCAGTGGACAAAGCAGTGGTCACTCTGCTCGACCTGGTGATGAAGAGAATGGAGCAGTGTGTCGAAAGACCAGATAAAGTCGACGCACATCACACAGACAACACCAGCAAACTAAGCGCTGCGCCAACAGCGGAGAAAAAATGCGCCTGTTAGAAATTGCCTTATTGCGCCCTCGTGTGGACGGCGTGTGGAGCTACGGCTCATGTCCTGTACGTACAGTACTCGTGTGGTTATGAAAGCAGGGCGCGGGATGTGTTTGTGAAAGCATTTAAATGTATGAATATTTTTTTCTTGTTCGTAGTACATCTAGTGGTTTTTGCAGAAAAACAATCTGGTTAATAAGCTTTGTCTTTTCCCACGTTATAATTGGTCATTTAAACAACCGTTTAAACAAGGAAATTCTTTCTAACTATATTTATTTCTTTATAAATAGTTTGATAGTTTTTTTTTTTTTATATTCAGTTTTTACTTGCATTAAAGCATGGGAATACTTATTGCCTATTGTATGACTGAATGTATGGATATAGTTCAATGTATGCTTTCTGCCCTTTAATTACTCATTGATAGATACACACAATTTTTATATATATATATATATATATATATATATATATATATATATATATATATATATATATATATATATATAAAATTGTATCTCCGATGCAATGGGTGATTCAGTGTATTTATCTTTCCCCCACTGTATTTGTTTAGAGTATTTAAGACAAAGCTATACTAGATATTTCAGTTTAAATAATAGAAAATTACAAATTATTTAAGTAAGAATATTTATGACAGAAAATCTATAAAGATTTTAAATATAGTTGAGATTCTACTTTTACTGTGCCATTCATTTTCCAAATGTATTTTATTTTATGTTTGTTTCCATATGTCTCACTTTAAAATAATTATCATTATATTTTGCAGGGGTTTTTTTGCCCCCAGAACCATAAAACACAATTTACTTCATTTCCTTAATACATACAACTTCATCTTAGGTTTCAGGTTAAAATTTTTTACAGACAATGCTGGGTTTTATTCTGTCGTGCTGATGTAGCGTCGTCATGGAAATTGTATTTTTAGTATTCGCCCAAATATGTTGAGAAAAAGGAACAGATTAGGCTTGTTTCTAAAATATTGCATGCCTTGCCTTGGCTGTTAGTATATAATTAAAGGAATATTTTGCTCCAAAGATAATATATAGATATATAGGATATAGTATATGATATATAAGAATTTAACTACAATGGTTATATACTGAGAAGAATTGCATGCAGTGCATCCAGAAAATATTCACAGCGCTTCACTTTTTCCACATTTTATGTTACAGCCTTATTCCAAAATGATCCAAAAAAAGGATAAAAAAAAAAATACCCCATAATGTCAATGTGAAATAATTGTGTTTGAAATCTTTGCAGATGTATTAAAAAAAAAAAAAAAAAAAAATCACACGTACAAAAGTATTTTCCTTGCTACAATCCAGTCTCTGAGGTCTACAGACAATTCCTTGGTCCTCATGGCTTGGTTTGCGCTCTGATATACACTGTTAACTGTGTGACCTCATATAGACATGTGTGTGCTTTTCCAAATCATGTCCAATCAGCTTAATTTAGCACAGGTGGACTCCAATCATGTTGTAGCAACATCTCAAGGATGTGGAAATATGATGCACATAAGCTCAATCTTGAGTGTCGTGGCAAAAGCTGTGAATATTTATATATTCATTATGTACATGTTTATTTTTAATACATTTGCAAAGATTTTAAACTCGCTTTTTTCACGTAGTCATTATGGGGTACTTTTTTTTTGTAGAATTTTTGAAAATAATGAATTTAATTCATTTGGGAAGAAGGCTGTAACATAAAATGAGGGAAGAAGTGATGTCTGAATATTTTCCAGATGCACTGTACATCCAGCGTTAAGCATAGCACATACAGTATAAACAGTTTTGGTGCTTTTGGGTAAAATATTTTTTCTCTTTTTCAGTCTTTTGATGTAATGTGTTTCCAAAACAATAGTTTCTTCCATTATTTCTAATCATTTTGTATTTAGCCAACATTGTGCACAGATACTGGACAACAATATTTCTAGTATCTTTGTCTATTCAATTTGGATTAAATGGACATTAGAAGAACTTTGAGGGCCAGGATATTTTTCTGAAATAAAACTATAGTATTGCCTATTATTAAAACATTCCAGCTTTGTAGTAAATGTGGATCCACTCCTTTGTGTAAGTTAAACGGTCATTTGTTTCAAGTAAGACTTACATTTTCAACTAAAAGCCAGTGAAGGTGTATGTGGAGTTGTATTGTTTGGATCGTGCTGAGAACACAGTCTGCAAACACACAAGAACAGTCTGGTTTAGGATCTAAAACTTCATTTGTTTCATAACTTTGATTGAAAAACATTTTGGACAGTGTTCCTTAGGCTTAATGGTGTAATTTATCATTCTAACCATTATTGTGTATTACATGTAGCTAAAAAAAAACACCTCAGACTGCCTACTGTATATACTGAACTTCTCGCATGTAGTTCGTGTGCCAAAAACTCTTTTTGTATTGCATTAATTAGTTTGATACAGCTTACCTTTTACATGTGCAGAATCATTATCAAATGTGTGAGTACCAAAATAAATGTGTAGACCACAACAGAGTCTTTAACGAGGAGGGCTAATTCTAGTTCCTAGCATACAAAAATTAGACTTTTAATTATACTGGATATTTTCGGAGCCCCTACTCCTAAATGTACAGTACAGTACATATATACATGTGTGTGTGTGTGTGTATATGTGTATAATGTGTATATATGTGTATATATATATATATATATATATATATATATATATATATATATATATATATATATACACACACACACACACACACACACACACACACACACACACACACACACACGATTTAGTTCAGGACTATGCTGTATTTATATATTAGCTAATGGAACACTGAGCTAAAGCTAAATCGGTCTGATGGTATGGGGAAGGTACAGAAGCATATCTAGATGTATGTTACACATGAACTGACTTACAGTGTATTAAATTAGTTTACAGTGTTAATTCTAAGTGTTGAAATTCGCCACAGTGCTCATTTAATCCGGTGCTGAGAATCCCACTATATAAACAATGGTAAAATGTTGACAATAGCTCTATGTATTTTTATTTTTAATTAGAACATGTCTTTCACTTGTGTTTTTCCTGAAACAATTAAAAAATGTAAATCTCCTTAATTTAATTAAAAAAAATAACTAACGTGCCAGTTTCAAATATAATTGTTGCAAAAAAGAAAAACAAAAAGGAAAACCTGCTTTGTGTGTACATGAATGTAAATCTCAGTCAATTGCTGACCTGCAAACTCTTGGCTCTGTATCCTGTCAGGCTTTGATCATGAGTAGCAGTTTTCTATTTTTTTTTTTTACCCTTTTCATTTTTAATAACTATTTTTTGATTTTTTGAACGCATACTCTAGTGAACACCCACCTCCTTAAAGAAATCACATGAAAGTAGCTATAAATAGCACAAGTTCAGCAAAATGAGCAAATTCTTATACTCGGTTCAAGTAAAGTTTACAAAAATATACAAGAAACCCATTCGTGCTCCTTCAAAAAAGTCTATGGTTTTAAGGTCCTAATTTTTTTTTTTTTTTACTTCTCTCAGTGCCAAAACAGCCCTTTTGTTTCCACGTACCGACCTCAAGGTTCTCTTTATGGCAAGTGTACAGAAATGTTTCATTTCCCTTCCAATTTCTGAAACCAGTTTTGGAAAATGGCACCCATTTTTTCACATTCCAATAAATTATCTTGGCATGAGATGACATGGGGTAACTGATGATAATTTCATTAAGCTTTGACCAGAATAAAGAATAAAAAAATAAATAAAACATGAGAAAGTCTGGGAAGTTTACATTAGTTTTCTCTCATTGTGCCTGTCTAGCTCTCCTTACAAACCTGCAGACCTTTATTACAGTATGTACACAGCTCTACTATTAATGAATGCATATAAAGTAGGTATGGAGTGTAACAAGAAACCAGGTTTCTCTGAGTTGTTTACTTGGAGAACATTAATTTGCGAGTGTTCCGTATGTTCTTTATGAATAAAGACAAATGCCTACAGCTCCTTGTGTTCAAACGATATCTGTGTGAACAACATGTATTAGTTTGTACAGTATAGTTGGTGTATTTGAAGGCTATAAACTGATGGGTCAGTATGTGACCATGATGCGATTTTGATGTGCGAACATGACATTTTAAAGCATGTACCCTTCTATAATACGACTTGCTTATCAGAATAAAATATTCTGTTACAATAGAATCAAATATTTGGGCAGTATACTTAGACTTGATTGTCTATGAGTGTATGATAGTATTCAACATATTAGCTGTATATACTACATGGGGTCAATGTTTTTTTTTTTCCAGGAACCAGTTAACTCACTGATAGCGATTTCAAACAAAGTCTTATACATGACTTGAATTCAGTACAGCATGTCATAAAGGTTGACTATTCCTTAAGGCACACATTGATTCTGCATCCATATTCAGATGAACGACACAACCTTTGTGTGAGTTCACAAATGTATATTAATGCATATACAGTATAAGGAACAGTAGCATGGCCATGCATAATAGCACATTAGCATGAGGGACAGAGGAAAAATTCTCCTAAGAGTGAAGGACACCCTTTATCCATTTTGTTATTCTAATTCTGTGTTGCTAAAAGCATGAGAATATTCTGGCCAAACTAAATCTGTATCAACACTAACCCACACACACACACACACACACACCAGCTCAGACCAACAAGAAATCTTAGCGGTTTTGTTTTTTATTTTTACAGCAGGATAGGACGACCATATTTGAATAATTAGTATGAACACACACACACACACACACACATTTATAACAATGCTGGCTTTAGGAAAGCATTTTTTTTTATGTATATTCAAGCGAATGAGCTCCTTTTAGAGAAAGGATTTAGATGCAACTGAATTGAAGCCAGTGTCCATTTACATTACAATTCAATTCATGATTCATTATAATGAACATTAGCATATTTGGCCGAAATATTTCAAGTCTAGAAACGATGGATTATAGCTCTCGGAAATGCAAATGACTGTTTATTTGTTTATTAAATAAAGCTATTTGGGATACACCAACAAGATCTCATTTGCATAAAAGCACAATCCTAAAATGATGATAAATGTGTGGCTTGAACAATTGGTCTATGAACAAGATATAAATGTAACCCTTCATATGAGGATTTTAGTTTAACTAATAAAAACAAACCTGAAATTTGAAATATTTCAATTTAAATGTATAGCCTTAAATCACAGCACAAAAACAGTGTTTAGTTTCTTTATAGTTCTTATATAAAATAGTTCAAAACTAATTGCTTAACGCTTCTATGCCTATCCATACAATCTTCAATGAACAATTAATTGGTTAATGTTCGCAAAAGTATTTACATTATTCTTATAGCATGTACACCTCTGAAGGACAGAAAAAAAGGAAGAAAAAAAAAGAAATTAAATAGTTAAATCTTTCTGCTATACAGTTAAAAAATAAAACAGTGCAAGGCGTGCACATTGCTCTATGGAAATCACGTTATGTGATCTGTCTGGCAGCAAGAACATATTTACCTCTTTACCCCTGCAAAACATGTAGCAGTTAAGCATTTTGTCTAGACTTAAAAACACTGTCCATGTAAAAGTCGATTATAAAAAAAATAACCCACCAACAAACAGAAGTTTCCTTTCCCAGTTATAAAGACTGGTTAGATCCCAGCTATTAAAGTTAATGACACATTTGGATAGTTTTGTTTTGCTGGAGCTTAGTTTGTTGTAAATGTTTTTGCAACTGGTATTTCTACTTGTCAAACATTCACTAGCTTTATACATTCACCAATCACATTCTCTCTCTCTCTCTCTCTCTCTCTCAATTCTGGCCTGAATTGGTCTCAGCAGGCTTCTTTTCCTCTTCTTCATCATCAGACAACTTTAGCTTTAAGGTATCCAGCGACTGCCTCATCATTATTGACTCCTTTCTCCTACAAAAAAAATCATAAATAAGAATAGGTTAATAAAATACATTTAGGCTTTGTAAAGGCATATATATAAGTGTAAAAGGATATATATAAGTGTAAAAGAAAAAATATAAATTATAATTATTGCTTATATAATTAATCAATTACTACAGAGACTTTAGTAGCACACATTTCTGTTTAAGGTACATTTCATATCACAGAAACACATACTGTAGCTGTGAACAGGGGGTGGGGTCCTGTTTATATATCTTGGTGCAAACCGAATGTCCCCACAAGGATATAAATATTTTACATGTTTGTACTTGTTGGGACATTTGACTGGTAATCAGAGTTAGATGAACATGTATTAATTATACACATCAGTATTAATATTATTAATTATACTCTGGATCAGTTGGGAGAAACTTAAACTGTTGGCACCAGGCACAATGATTATATGCAACAGAGACAACAGAGAAATGAAAGCGTGTTTACATCACATATATGTATATGGAATAACTCACTTCATGTGTAGCTGCAGGTCAAGCAGCTGTTTCTGTAATCGAGCAGTGGAATCCCTCTCCTCTGTTAACTCTCTGTGTGTGTGTCTGAACTGAGCCTCACGGCGACTCGCCTCCTCTTCTGCCTCATTCAGTTGCCTTTTCAGAGATCTCATTCTCTGAGTCATCTATACACACACAAAACAGAATATTGGTTAATTTACAAATCCATAATCACTCAATGAAACAATCGTATCATATCATGGCTGACCCTGCACTCAAACCCCTACTTGCTACCACCACTGTGATATGATATATTTATATCCCAGTGATCATATATTCAACTCATCAACTCCACGAGCGCCATCTAGTGGTAAAAATGAATAAATACAGTGTAAAGAGTGTACCAGGTCTTTTTGCTCATTAGCGGTCTTGTGCTCGTCCTCCATCTGATCACTCAGTTCATTAATTTTCCTCTCCAGCTTACTGATGGTGTTGTTCAGTACCACTTTACTTCTGCAGAGAAACATAAGAGTTATAATATAAGTGAGTGCACATGTTTACATTAGTGAACTTTCTGCAGGCAGTTAATTACAATCTAATTGTGTATATTAAGCGTATGTATGTGTGTACATAGACACAGAATGTTGTGTTTTAGTGTTTGTGTGTGTGTGTGTGTGTGTGTGTGTTTATTACCTTTCTTCCATTCTCAGCATATTCTCCAGTTCTTTAGCTCTGGCCTCTGCTTTAGTGACCACATGCTCCTGAACTCTGTTGTTCTGCAGCTCCTCGATTTCACTACGCAGCTCTCGTACCTGTGAATAAAATAACCATTATATCACAAGTAATTAACACAATATTATTATTAAATGATATAATAAATATATTATAAATACAATATAATAATATATTATTAAACACCACCACGTATGCACTTGATACATCACATTCTAATTTATTAGACATTTTATAGCTAAACCTCAATATCACAGATGTCATGTGTTGAGGTCAGACAACATAGAAGCATCAGTGTTTGATAACTGACTATTACTGATTAATGACTCTGCATTTCATCATTACACTTAATTCACCTGCACGTTATTATCTAAAGTAAAATCATATGTATATGTAGATACCTGTCTCTCCAGAATCAGTTTCTCACACTCCAGCTGATCATTTAAGTCCTTCTCGTTTATCAGTTTCAACTGAATCTGTTCGAACTGCAAGATAAAAAAACAAAAACCATAAGTCTTATTTTTAACAGTTTAAGGCAAAATTCTATAATAAATAAAATACAATAAATGAATTTCTTAAATCTCTACCTAGTCCAGCAAAAAACTACACAACTATCCCCTTCAGTTGTTGTACATTTTCTTCATTTGACTTGCTATGTAGCTCATAATTAAGATATCACTTAAAATATCAGGGGATAAGGTTCAGCTGGTCCAGCTCCTCAGGCTGGAGAAGTTTGTTAAATGTGTGGTTTTATGTTGTACACCATTGTGAGATTAGGGGTCATGGATAGGGTTATAAAAGGAGTTGGATTAGATCCAGCTCCACCCACTAGACTTTTATTGACTCTCTCCAAACATCTTTCAGATAACTACATGCACAAAATTTAATACACTTTCAACTTCTTAATGATCAGACACAATATAGAAAATTCAAGATGAATCGACATGGCTGATGGGACAAAAATGTAACCAATTCTCTGTCCAAAATACAAACAAATAATTACCAACATTTGTCCTCCTTTAACAATAATTTGAGAAAATTTATATGGACATCATAATAAATACAAATCAAACAAAACACAGCTGTAGAATGTATGTATTGACCTGCTCTAATGCTCGCTTGTGTTTTGCAACAAGTCTTTGCTCATTTTCGTGAAATTCCTCCAGGTCAGTGTCCAGATCAATGATTCTTTCCTAAAGCACACAAAACACACATTAAACCGCTGTAGGATTTGACTGTGTGTATATGCGAGGTGATGAGGTCATTTGAATTAGTTTGTCATCAGTTGGAAAATAGTTTTTGCATATATGCCCTTAAGGACATGATTATTATATTAAGAATGGAATGTGTGTATGTTACCTGTGCCTGTTTGAGCTGTTTGCTCAGATCGTCTTTGGTCTGTGTGACTGTGTTCAGTTCCATCTGTAAATCCTCCACTGCTCTCTCAGCCTGTTTACACTGAAGCTGAATTTTCTCCCTCATTTGGATCTCATTCTCTAGAGACTGCTCCTTATCCAACAGCTTATCTGAGACCTACACACACACACACACACACACACACACACACACACACACACACACACACACACACACAGCTCTTATGAGAATTTTGGTGTAAAGAATTGGATATGGAGAGTGAATGTAATTGTCTACATGGAAGGAAATTGTATTTTTATCGAGGAAGTACTGTATTCTTTATACTCTATCACTTTTTATTAAGGAAGCTGCCTTACATTTTCACAAGTTTGAGTTTCGTAGGATTTGTCATTACTGTTTACTATGGAAAACTGTTTATACCACAATCCAAAAGTTCTTTTTGTGGCGCCAATTATTTTCTATTTATATTATAATGGTTTATATGTGTTTCACGATATTTCATTTTGTTTTAACACTTGCAAGTATTCCGTACTCCAACATTGAACCCACAGCCCTCAAAGTGTAAGTGTTGTGCAAAAATCCTTCTCCTCCAGGCAGTGCATGTGTGTATGTGTATACCTCTCCCTGTAGGCGGCTGACGATCTGCTGTAAGCGCATAATCTCCTGCTCCTTCTCCAACACACACTCCTCCAGCTCCTCCACTCTCAGCCGTGTGTCTACTCTGAGTTTCTGCTGTAGACTAAGTTCAGTACTTGACTGAGCTGCCTGCTGCAGAGCCTCTGCCAGCTAACACACAAACGCAAACACACACAAAGTAAAAATGAGCCGCTGTGTATTAGTTGTAGCTTATTGAACCAATATCTTTTCATGAAATCTTCCTAAATCTTTCTCCATCACATAAAATTTACTGTACTGTAGGTGTGCATGTGAACAATGTAGAAATATATACATATAAGCTTGTGCAGTTGTGGAAGTTCTGAAGGTGCTGCAGCGCTCCCTACTGTCAGGATGTTCTATAAGCAACAGTTGCTAATTTTTGTCATTTGTGTTTTCTTAACAGGTTGTTTATTAAACAGAAATTACAGCACACATTTTCTGCATGTGTGTGAATGTGTCTGCATGTTCACCTCAGTCTCCAGTCGATCTACAGTGCTGCTGAGCTCTAATGCTTTCTTCCCCCTGTTTTCTTTTTCAATCTCCATTTCCTCCAGATTCCTCTCAGCCAGCCACAGCTTTTCAGACAGCTCTTGTGCACGCGTGGTCTGCTTCTCCAGAGCTTCCTGTACACACATATATACAGTCAATAAAACTGCTTACACAACAGTAGTCAAAATTTACTCCCATACAGTACATTATACACAAAAAAACACATCTTTGTAGATAACTAATAATACAAATTCCAGGACAGCTTTTTACAATACAAAAGTTTCTAACTAATAACAGTTATTCAGACCTGTTTTCTTACATAAAAAAAAACATTCTATTTTTATTTTATTTTAATGTTCTATGCACCAATTGTAAAATATTGTGTTTCATGCAACTTATATAATAAATATTTTTAATTACATTTGTAGAATTAAATATATAAATGTAAAAAGTTAAATAAAATTCAATATATAAAATTAATTCCCTACACACATGCACACACACACACACCTCTGCATCCTGTATTTTGTTTTTAAGTGACTGTTGCAGAAAGTTAAAGGCATATTCCTGAGTGTTTGCTTCCACCATTATCTCACGGGCCTCTTTCAGCTCCACCTGCAAAACAAACACACACAAGTAAGCCATGTGACAGACACATAATGTTTATTTAAGCATATGAGTATTGCATATATTATGTAGTTCTTTAACTATGTTATGTGTCTGAGCACTTTTTTTACAGAGGAACATCGGGAATATTAGTTGCATAGATCATTACAATAATTTTATAAAAATAAAACAAACAAAACAAATTAACAATTGGTAATGAACAGGTGTTTTATAGATTTGGCTAAAATCTGATAGTTATTTCTTACATCGATTTGTTTGAAACGCTCCACCATAACATTGTTGTCGCTCTCAAGTTCGACAAGTCGGTCTCTCATCCTCTTCATTTCTGTCTGTAGCTGTGTGTTCATACGGAGCAGATCCTCGTTATTCACCAGCAAATTTCGCATCTCGAAACGAATTTGGGTCCTTTCCTTCTCCAGCTCAATGCTTTCTGCCTCCAGAAACTGGTTTCTCTGTAATGAGGAGAAAAATAACATGGTTAGAAATAAATCCAATTCCTCCAGTGTGAAAGCAAAGAACAGTTTCCTTTTTTTTTTTTTTTTTAAATAGCAGAGATGGCATACAGTTGCCACACAATTACTGCTTGTGCAAAATTATTTTAATGAAGTGTTATTACTTTAAACAAGCAATTCTATTATTATTCTTCATAGACATCAGTTATTATGTCCAGTGATGGAAGGTATCCCATTTATTTTCTGAACAATAGCTGAATGTGTATTTAATACTGTAATTTTTTGTGTCAAATCTTGTCTTTTACTTACTCTCTGACATTCCTCTAGCTGTCTGGTCAGCTCTTCAATGTAATCCCGTTTGTTTGGCACATTGCTCCTCAGTAAGAATTGTGATGGAGGGGCTTGCTGCTGAGAAATATAATAAACATAATTAAATTCACAACAAGCTGCTCATCAGAAAACACTGCTCAAAGAACAGATACGAATACTTTGGAAAATATATTTCATCAGTAGCGAGGTAAAGTGCAATTAATTTAAAATATTTTATATTTGATATCACATGTAATACTGCTACATGGCGTTATGGTATCAAGTGACAAGAAAGGATAGAAATGACATGCAAACAGAACAGTGAGTAGCACACCAATTATTTTAATTAAACAATAATAAAATTTAAACAATTGATAACATTTATTTTATGAGAGTTATTTTAAATTATATATATTATTATTATTATTATTTAAGAAGTAAACATATTATGTGACAATTCTTTAGAATAGTTTCTCTGAACAAATGCACAAATTCATTTGCTGGTTTAATTTTAATCCCGTATGCATTTTTGCATATTTTTATGTACTACTTGATAGAGTCATTAATAATGTAAAAACAGAAAGCCAAAGCTCTTACCCCTTGTCTCCGGGTGAGAGTATCAAAGGGAGTGTATCGTGCACGGGGAGCGTTCATGGTGTTCACAGGACTTGGGCTTCGGTTTAAACTGAATAAATTCATCTCAGACATTGTTGGAGACCTCCTCTCTGGCATCTACACAAACCGTTTTGTTAATGCAGGAATCATCACCAAACCATCTATTTATAGTATTATATATTAATATAAATGCACTCCCTAGTCAAAAACAAAAAGCTATATACAGTTTTTATTTAAATGATACTCAGATGAGGTTCCTTTTAACCACTGATTACCACCAGTATATTAAATTTCATACTAGGCACATACCACAATTACATCAAACTATGCAACAAAAATTAGTACATTAGAAAATATCAACATATCTGAATTTTAATAAAGTGCACATAAGTGTACCTTGTACTCGGACATTCGGCTTACAGGGTTGTAATCTAGTGAGATGGTTGAGTAGGGGCTGTTAAAAACTCTTGCAGGCACCTCAGAACTGCCCGTCTATGAAAAGGGACAAAAAACAAACAAAAACAAAAAACACTGTAAATTAAATAATAAGGAGAAAATCTCATCTGCTGAACAGCACAATAAAAAGGCAATAAATAATATTATATATACTTATCTACTTTATACATCTGAGGCCACATGAATAACCACTGCATTTGTGATTGTTTGCTTTGCAGTGAATACTAACAAAAGTAGCTATTTTACAGATATAAAAGCAGGAATGGAAGTAAACATCGTGCATAACAAGATCTCGCATTTTAGCCCTAAATGCTTACTAATACATGCATATATATATATATATATATATATATATATATATATATATATATATATATATATATATATAAAAAGAATTACAGGCAACAAAGGGTCAATTAACATATACATACACAACATCCACTTACCCTGGTGGGACCGCTGTCCCAGTCTTTCAAAGTCAATGATTCCATCGATTTCCAATGTGACATGTTAGTTTTGGAAAGAGTTCCATTGGTACTGATGTCAGTGGGTCCACCCGGTCCACTAGCACCGTTTCTGATCGTATCGGATCCTAGAAACATCTGGTACTTCGGGTTGTAAATCGCTTTAGGGGTAAGTGGATCCTCAGACTCTGGGCTTGTTGGGCCATTTTCTAGGTCAAACTAAAAATCCAAAAAAGAAAGATGAATCATTAAAAAGTGCTTTAGTAGTTGTGTGTGTTTTCATGTTCGAGAGCTTGGATGCACACAAAGGACAAAACATACGACAAGCTTGTGCGTTGAGAAAGCAAAAAACTATTCCAGAAGCAAGCAGTAACAACGTGTGCAAACAAAGCCATGAGAGAAGTGCTGTTGAATTTTAGACAAAGTTGTAGCATACAGTGAGACAAACAAACAAACAAAAAAGCAAATTAGTCCAAGAATCCATGTATTTATGAAGCTCCATCTGCATGAAAACTCACACAAGTCCTTAAAGAGACATAAATGTTCCGTAGACACGAGCGAACCCATGCAGTAAAAAACATACAAGCGTGTCAATACAATATGAGTAATAAATAGTGATTTGATAATTTGTTTCAAAACACATTCATGGCACATGAAGGTTAGTGGTGTGATGATAAGCGATGCAAATGCATTCAGACACAGGTGGCAGCGTTGAAGAGTGTGGAGGTCATGCATGTGACAAAACGCTGCAGCTCTTGCATGCGGAGTGAACACGGATCGCCCGGTCAAGTATGGCAAATTGCACGCACACTTACCCCGTCGGAGTATGAATGTGTATTGGGACCATTGGAAACATTGTTTGACTGTCCGGATGGGGAGGTTACTGTTACAGCCGGAAGGTCGCTCTCTTTTGCATTTTTTCTTTGTTGTGATGGAGAAACACTAGGTGACATCTGCCCACTGCTTTCAGAAGCGGAGAACTTGTGGATGAGGACTTTCACGCTGCCTGATCGTGTGAGACAGGTTGTTTTCATCGACGAGGCCTTCATGTTTTCTCTGCAGTTCTTCTTCTCGTCCTCCATGTTATTAGTGGTTACTGCGTCAAGTCCATTTGAGTGTACGGCAGTGTTTTTCGAGCTACACATGTCCTGCCTGTTTGTTTCCTGAGAAATACACCAATCTATATTTCAAGAGGAATTCAACAGACTGCTTTTGTGTTTTTTTTTTTTTTAAACAAATATAGTAAATGAAATGTTTTGTAAATTATAAAAAAAATTTGTACATCACATTATTTGGATCATTTAACTTAGGCAGAAATCCCTAAAGCAACACAAGTGGCTTAGTTTGCCATTTCTCTGCCTGTCTGAATATGCTATAAAATGTTACAGTTGTCAGATTGACTCTTTATTAAAAAAACTGAGACAATAAGCATATGGAAAGAAAAAAAACTCAGGTGACAACCTGTCTGCACATGAGGCTTCACATGAAACATTTTACTTTAAATCTCCACCTGCGTGACAGCTGAGCTATCGATTTTCAATGGTGTCAATCCCACTTTTTTCTTTCTTCTAATTTTTACCCCCAGTCTCTACAATGGAAAAAAAAAATCCCACTTTGCCTCAGTGGATAATCTCACCTGGATCATGTAGACTTGTACATAAGAACAGCCATGAAATAACAAGGACTATTGTTTACAAGATGCTCAAGAACATTTTAACGTAGTAAAAATTAATAATCCCACAATCTAGTACCACAAATTATTCTTTGAGATTTTCTTTACCTCTGTTGCTTCTAGCTTGCTCATTATATATATATATATATATATATATATATATATATATATATATATATATATATATATATATATATATATATAAATAAATCTACAACAGGATTTCTTTAAAGCTGTAAAGTATTGTTCTAAGCACTGTATAAATAAAATGTAATTGAACTGACAGTGATACTCAAGCTCTAGTTATGAGCCGACAAGCAATACTGATCTGATATCCTCATGCAAGCTGTTGCTGAATAATCCCAAACACCATAGGTGCTATGGTGTTACGCTTTAAGACAAGTTGACAACATGTCAACATGACACACGATCACAGCACAAAACACGTAAGTGGATCGGCACAGAAATGTCAAATTAGAAAGGGAGCTGTGAGATGTCAGCGGTTTGAATAAACACAGGTACGCCTGAGAAAAAAGGATGTTAAGGTAAAATGACAGCCTAAACACACACACAGGTGGCTTTGGAAACATGGCTTTGGGTATAGGAAAACTCAACTCAATTGCATCCAGATAAGATACACTAATTCTCTAGATCTATAAATATCTTTTTTCTTACTTATAAACTTTGTTACATGTTATAATAACTGCATGCTTTTGGTTTGGAAAAGCTGCAAAATTGAGCATGTGGAAGGATGAATTTATGTGCTGTTCTGCCAAATGTAATTGCATCATCGTATAGTATTGCATGATTAAAGGGATGAGACAGATTCAAAAACAAAAAAGTCTAATTATATAATGACCTGCATCTATTTCCCCATCTCCTTCTCTCTTTAAAAAAATTAACCTTCATTTGATTGAACCTGACATCTGGTGACAATAAATGTGCCAAACATGGATAAAAACACACATCCAATCACCAAAAAGCCAATAAACACACAAAAGATAATTGTGTAAATCCAAGATCTCCAAATTGGCTAGTGTCCAGTGAGTTACACAGATGAAAAGAGTTCAGCATAATCCAGACACTCACACAGCTTCTGTCCCCAGGGAAAGCACAGGGAATCATGGGAATGCGCTCCAGACCGTTCCCTGAGGGCCGGCTTCAGCGCATCGTTTAGTGTATTTAAAGAGGGATAATCGCTTAATCTAGACTTTAATGTGATTACTTTTCTCCTAAAATATGATCTCATAAATAACGGCAAGCATGTCATCGTTTATCCTTGATCCAAATAAATCAAATCAAAACCTATAAAAAAAAAAAAGAAAGAATATACTGAGTGCAAGCTACACTAATCTTCTGTTACTGTTATAATCCCAATGTGAATGAGAAGAGGTCACTGGTTTAGAGGCTGAATGTGTGATTACCCAAAATGCACCTCTCCCTGGGTGCTTTTCTGGCGAAAGGCCTTCAGTTCGCTGATGGGCTGAAGAGTCCCAATTAGGGGGAAAAGGGCATTACAGTACATCTGTCTCATTCCCACGGCAACCGCACACATGCATGCGCACACTCACATTGAGGATAGGGTAATCAGTTGAAACACTTTATGTGTGCAAGTGTGTGTATTCTGTGTGTTCCTTTGGGGCCTGCTGAAGCGACATATGGTGCTGAATTCAATGTGTCCTGACCTAAATTACTGTGATCAACCTCACATAGCGTGTTGTAATGCTTAAGCATGTTGAATGTGGAATTTAATATCCATTTACCCATTTACCCTCATCCTACCCAAAACAAAGCTACATAAACCCTGCAATTATATTCCAAATATTATCCGACTCCTCAGACGGCCCTCCCTATAATAAAATAAATGCAATTGAGAGCAATGTCCTATTTCACCTGTGCAATAAGTGCACACCACTGAATGCCAGGTTGTTGTTTTTTTTAGGCGAATGGATGCATAAAGGTGATAAATTATGTAGAGCGTTGAATTAAACTTCTCTGTGGCCGTCCAGACTTAACATTCACCGCTACATTTACTGTGCCACTAGCAATGGCTTCCTTGACAGATTTCAGCATATAACATGCAAAAAAATGCTTTAAAAGGAATATATTGAAATGTCCACCTAAAAAATTATCAAAGAAAGACTGATTAAGACTGATTGTTATATCTTCAGGGATTAAACAACCTTAAAACATGAGGTGGATTTTAAATAAAGTCAATTAACACAATTGACAAAACAACACAGCACACACTAGAAATTCCCACTCATTGAAATTCCTATTAATAAAATGTGATGGAAATTCCATCATCTATGAAAATGAAAATTATTTGAACCAGAGACCTTAGTCATTCCCTTACTCATTCATCAACATGATGAGTTGAACTTGAAAGTTAGAGTTCTGCATATACCCAAGTCTCCAAATCTATAATTAAATGCAAGCAAACTAAGCCTTTTCCTTCATCTAACCACAAAAGTAAGCACCTGGAGTCTGCATTTGTACTTCAGCAGAGATTCCCTCAGTGCCTTGCTGTGCAGTGCTGATCCTGCAATGATTTTGTATTACAAAACCTGTGGAAAACAATTGTTTTGCCACATAGAGTATGAAAAAGGCAATTACCATTTGGCTGTCCATTTGACTCTTTCCTGGCATGCCGTTACTCAGTTTATTCGTCAGGTGGTCAAGTTTAGTGCTTTCCTCTCTGTATCTCTGGATGTTTTCTCCAAGCATGCTCAGAAGGGCAACAAGAGCCTGCTCACGAAAATGAAGCTGCTCTGCGTGGGCCGCTATTCCCACAAAACACTTCTGGAGGTGATGTTTGCTCCCAGAAAAGCACTGTAAGACAGAAAGAATAAACAAGAGTGCATTGCTTAGAAGATCAAGCATCCTCAGGTAAATAAATAAAGCTAAACCTGAAACATTTATAACAAAACTTAAACAAATTTAAATTAGTGTCTGATAAATACACTCAACCAAGACCTTTGGAACGTGTCAGACTGGGTGTGTGTTTCTGCTCTTTTCACTCTTGTGCAGCTCTTGATTTAATTACAACTGTAATTAATCAATAGTGTTTGTAAGGACAGTAGTAAAATATGCAGAAATAAAGGAGCTTTTGATTGCTTTTGATTGGTAATGTAGTGTATTTTACTCACAGTGCCGGTCTCTGAGGTTACGTTTCTCTGTTCAGCGTCAGTGTGCAGACTCTCTGAAGCTGCTGTTTCACAATTCAGGACCTTTTTCTGCAGCCGCACCGATGTCAGTCTAACACACACACACACACACACACACACACACACACACACACACACACACACACACAAAGTAAGACATTCTACCCATAAATCTTGCACTATTGTAGTAGGAGATGGCTGTAATCCTTATACATATAATATAGATTTTTGTAAGATTCAGCACAATGAGAGTAGGTCATGGCTTTAAAAAGTCATTAATCAGACTATGGCTCATGAATATATTTCATGGCGCCTCCACTAGAGGGAGATGCACACTCAGGAAACATTGCAGTTTTGTTATTAAAAATAGCATACTTTTTGCTTTAGGTTATGTGTGTGTGTGTGTGTGTGTGTGTGTGTGTGTGTGTGTGTGTGCGCGCAATAGAATTTAGTGAAGCACAAAAATGGCTCTGATCTCACACAACTAATTATGGTACAGGAAACATAGAATCCAGAATGATGATAAACGTTCACCAGGTTTTAAAAACCTCCTCCACTTTCCCACGCTGCCCTTTACGCAGAGTTTTCCACGCGCTTCCAATGAGCTTGCACAGCTGTATTTCAACACATGCGCTTGCTCGAGCTCTCACTCTCCCTCACTCTCATACCACTCCTATCATATTTCCTAAGCAGAGTTACCACACTTGCTTTCATATACTTACCCATATTGCTAATCTCTTCAGGGAGAGAGGAATGCAGCCGTTATACAAGCCTATGACAATTGTGCAACAGTGTGCAGAGCCTTCCCTACAATTACTGAATTGTATTTATTCTTATTTTATGTACGATTGGTTGTTTTATAATTAAAATGCACTTTTTTAGCTATACAACCCCCACCATACAAGTTACTCAAGTGAATTAGTAAATCAGTAAGAAAGTAAGAAACAGAGACAGAAAGACAGGCTGGCAGACATAGGAAACATAAAAAATAAATAAAAAATCTCCTTGCCCCTGCCTAAAACAAATACATAAAGGAGGAAGTTGCATGCTAATGATGCAAAATATGTTGATTTAGCTGATTCTGGTGTCTACTGAAGGGATATAAAACCTTCAAGAGAGCAAAAAGTAAAGAAAAGTGAGAGAGAGAGAGAGAGAGAGAGAGAGAGAGAGAGAGAGAGAGAGAGAGAACAATGTTTTTCCATTGTCACCCATCTGTTAAATTACATTTATAAACTACGTGTCCTTCCTCTGAAGTATCTGCAAACCACATACGTACTTATACAGGTGAAAGCTTCCTGTTACAAAGGAAAAAGTGCTGCGTTTGCTTTAAAAAGAAATCAAACTAAGTAATTGTTTATAATCATCAGGTTAATCATGCATTACTGAATTCACAAAAAATGTTGTTGACAAGTGATAACTCGTCATCTATTTGGTCATAAACTACACATTAACACGGGTCTTAAATGTCATCTTTAGAAATCTCATAATCATTTTTCATGTGGTAACACTAAACTGGAACCTGCGGTGATGTACGTACTATTACTTGGCAAGCTAAAGTCTTTAAAATAACCCTGGATTTAACAGGTAAAAAAAGACACACCCTTTATCAGTGGATTATGTTCTCCAACATGCCTTCACGTGTCTGGTAGGCATGTGGAGAAGTCCCAGGGTGAAACAGTTTTCTCTTACAGTAATGTTCAGTTCAGTGATAGTGATCCTGAACAAAGACATTTTTGTTTGAGATCAGAACATTAAACAGTTAATCTTAATTTCAGTTTCATTTCTTGGTAACATCCAAATGTGTTAGAACAAGGCAATGCTGGAGGCAGACTACCAAACCATTTTAGTACAAGAACACATTAAAAATAATATAAAATAATTAACATTTAATATTTGGGTGAATATTCTGACTGCAATAACTAACCTGTTACTGACAACCTTAATGATGCATTTCTTATTTGTGACTCTTTTCCATGCTTGTACCACAGTTTTTTATTCTTTAGGAGGAAAATGCATGTTCAAATATGTTAAGGTCTATTTATACTTGGTCAGTCTAAAACCTTACACTTTCCCCCCTGATAAAGTCCTTATTTAGGTTAAGAGTGTGTTTTGCATCATTATTTTGCTGCATGATGATTGGGATCGTTGGCATGTTTCTGTAGACGTCTTCATTCATTCAAGCTGCTACAATTGTTAGTTAAATCAACAAAAATATTAGTGACCGTTGCTTGACCCATTAGTTTGTCATCATCCTTTTGTTTTACATACATTGGCCTGTCTATTATTATTCAAAGAGGTTTATCTTGATTACAAAGCATTTGTATATCTATATTTTATGATTCTCAATCTGGTCCTCTGATTCTTACTGCTGATGAGTGGTTAAAAATCTTATGCTGGATATTTCCTCTTATTTTCTCTAAACAGTGGCTTGTGATAACTGAACTATATTTAAAACGACAGTAGTGTACAAGTTACACACAACCAATATGATTGTTAAAATAAGTTGCAAAAAAAAAAAGGAAAAAAAAAGAAAGTGTGTGTGTGTGTATATATATATATATATATGTGTGTGTGTGTGTGTGTGTGTGTGTGTATGTGTGTGTGCTTGTGTATAAAAGAAAATGAAAAAGCATAGTTTGTGTTTGTGTGGGAGAGAGCACATCTCTTCTGTTAATCTGATGTAAACAAACCGGTAACAATTCATCTAGAATGTGGGTGGAGGACTTGGATGTAACCTGACTGACAAGTCCATGTCAGGATAAGTATTTTCTTCAGAGATCTCACTTTCTTCACTGCATGTCACTTTCCATTCTCTTTGCATTGCTCTAATTTACTTTCTGAACTCATTATTAGGTTGTGGTAATTCTGGAGGAAATATATTTTTGTGTGTTTGATGTCATCATAATTGTTGATCTTTTTTCTTTAAGGTTTAATTGATTTAAATAAGGTGCGTTTCTGCATTTTGCATGAGAGTTTGGCTCCCAGGACAAGTTGATATTCTCCTTTCTATTGACTTCATGACCTAGTGTCTTGTTAGAACATATTACAATACCAAAGTGCATTTAAAAAGGCACAGTAGGATGGGAGAAGCTCTGTGCTTATAATACAATGCCACAATGCAGAACATTTAGATCAGGTCTATTCAGGTTTCCTTACCACAGAAACAGAAAGTAAAAAATTCTGCGTGACAATCTGCATCAAACCAGAACAGATGAACAAAAGGCTAATGCTTGCAGTTAAATAACATGCGACAAGTTATTACAGATGCAATCCTGAAATATTAAATTTCTATTCCCCATTAAGCACACAATAGCTAATAAACACAGACTTCTGTCGTAGAAGAAGGTAACACACATAAATGCAGCTAGGGATTGTTTTCAGCTACTGTCCACAGGAGAGCATGTCCATGTGTGTATGTTTGCATGAATATGTACATTATGTAGATGCATATTACAGAGTGTAAGTGAGTGCGTGAGTACTTACTGTTGACTGACGTGCGAAATCTCCCGTTCTGTCTCTCTTTGCAGGGTAATTAATCTGAGGTGACTCTGGGTAATGAGACTCCACAAATTCCCAGCACCGTCACTGATCTTCTCTGGAAAAACCTGTCCGATGTTACAAAATTATAACATTAAAAATAATTACAACACAAAAATACAACAGCTTAAGTATCTGACAAATTTTAAAAGAGTCAGGTATGTACATTTCTCAGAATATTCAAACTTACATTTATAATGTATGGTTAAAAAATTAAATAAAAAAAAAAACTGTTCTTGTAATAATCTAAACACACACATATATGCTGTGTTGATCACTGGCACACAACATAATTATAGCCTCTTGATTCACAAAAACATGCATCAGGTGTTTTGTCAATCCAAAGGACCCAAAGCAGAAGGCACAGATTTAAAATTTAAATGCTTAAAAAACACAATGTAATGAGTAATGCATTATGTGGGCAATTTTGGCCACAATAGTGTTCCAGCCTACAGATGGAAGTGACAGGCGGCTACAGGCCACGTCAATCTGCACAATCTGCAATCTGTTTCGTGTTTTCGCTTCACTTTAACAAGTGTAAGTGGATTTAAGCTGTTTTTTTATTGCTCAGATTTGGAGAATCCACCAAAACCCCAAGGTCTCTACTGAAGCAACATTTTGATAAAATAACATAATTTTTCAAAACTGAGAATATCCATGTAGTACTGTAGCTATTCTATCCTGGTATTATATTAAAATCTGTCTAAATATCCTAATCACACAGCACTGGCTTTGTTTATATGAACTGTTATGATGCTGTATATTTTACAGGAATGTTGAATATCCTAATGGCTTCCCACAATCTAAAGCCAAATACAAAACCCTATATCTAGGTTAGGTTGTTTGTCCCAAGTACTTGTCATGATGAAGGAAGTCTGCCCGTCCTGAAAAGAAGACGTGCCGGTAGATGTAACGTCATCCTCTGAGCATGTAACAGACTCAATTTTGGAAGATTTAAATGTTGGCAAATGAATGTAAAAGAAAAACGAGCGTTTTCCTAATTGCAACAGACCACTTTGCTAACAGGAATACATTTTCACACTCGGTTATCATGAATTCCTGGCAATTGACGCTAATGACAGCTCAACAAACAACCAACATGCTTCTCCAGCACGGTAAAAGCTGCCACGGAAGACGGGCAAGAACAACAGATCTGTTTTGGGAATGAGTTCGAGTGATTCATCATGTGAAAAAGGCCTGGAACGATTTGGGAAAGAAAAAGACAAATGTACGGCCAATTTGCCCTGTGGCTACATCTACAAGCTGCGGTCTGGATCTGCATCCGACAAAACAAGTGTTGGTGAGATAAATGACTAGTCATGTCCAGTTATTGCTAAACATGAGTTTTAGCAATTGTGCTTTGATAAACTTACTGTGATACATGCGTTACTTATTTAAATGAAACTCTATCACAATAAATTCACAATTTTTTCTTGCAAGCAAAAACCAGACAAACAAACTCCTTTTGCCTGTGTTGAAATTGCTTGTAGTGCAACTTATAGAAAACTTTAAAACAGGGCATGTCAAATGTTCAGCTTACTGAATAGAGTTAGAATCTGTGTCCTAAATTTAAAAAGTGTCTTAAATCAATAATCAGCTACTGATAAAATTTGATCAGTTCTTTATTAGAAAAGCTAATACTTTGACATATAAAACCACACATATAATACCACGAGAGAGGTGGTAGCTTACTGGTTAAGACATTGGACTTTGATATAAAAGTTGTGAGAAATCCCAGTCACACCCAAAAGCCACTCCTGGGCCCCTAAGTAAGGCGCTTAACTCCGTAGCTGCTCAGATGTATAAATATGAAAAATATGAGTCGATCTGAATAAGGGCATCTGTCTAAATGCTATAAATGTATATATTCCCAGTGAGGTCCATTTCAGTTCCAGGTTTGGGAAAGCCTTCAGGTTTCCAACACAAAAGGAGTTCAATGGGGTGAATATTGATGCAATCCACTGTGTGGTTAAAACAATAATATGGAGAATCTCTTTTCCTTGATGAAATTGATGAATGTGTTGGAGTTGCTGTTGACATGTTATTTTGCTAGCTAAACATGCGCAGTTACCCAAAACTAGATAACGACTTTACATGTCTTCAATGTAGTTTTGTGCTGAGATCTAAGTGGAAAGATTGTCACAAATTGGGTACATTCCTTGCTGTTTACATAGCAAGGTGATATCTATGAAAAAAAAATGTTTGTTTGAATTTGTTCTGACAGCCACTGATGGCCAAAATATTATTTTAAGATCTGCTTTACCAAAAACACTAATAACAAAAGAGACGATACATTGATACACACCGTTAGCAACGTTAGACTGAATAGAGGAATTAAAAAAAAAAAAGCTTGTGATTTTTCTAAACAAACAAAAAAAATAAATAAAAAAATAAACAGTACCTGGAAGCATATAAATGATTTTTCCAGTAAAAGCTTAGAGATTCCCCCAAGCTAGGACATGGGTGTGACTACTGTAAGGTGTTACGGGAAACAGGAGGTCGAAAACCCCATCAGATCAAACCCCATGCAGTATTAACAGAACTTCTGGTGAAATACATATTACGCAACAAACTGATGATTAAAAACTGGTAAAAAAGAATGCAGACTAAGCAAACATGGGAAGTGTTGTGAAGGAGCTGATGTTTTTAAAGAACAGGAATTCCCAGACTCGTCCTAATCCTTCATGAGAAAAGGCATTAATAAAGGACATGTGGGACCTTTCAAGCACCGCCTGAAATTGAACAACATTAGACAGAAAGAAGCAAACCTGAATCAACATGTAGAGCATCTCAGGTAATTCCAAAACATGAATTGAAACATTAAAAAAACAAAACAAGACTAAAACACAATCGCTCAGCCATGTTAAAGAATATTTGACACGGAGAGCCTTCTGTTCATGTTTGTTTGCCTGCTGCTAATTTCCTGTCACCCTATGAAAAGATTATTTCACTAAGAAAGCTTTGTGCAAACATACAAAACACCTCTTTATCATTACTAGTTACTTTCACAATCGTTAAACTAATCATCCAACACATAAAAAGGAAAGGAGAAAAAAAAAAAGAAAAGAGACTAAGGACAAATTGATCATTAGAGAAAAAATTGACAGGAGGGTTACAATATAGTATTTATATGAACGTTTACTTACAAACTCAAAGGCAGAGGGAAAGCTGCAGGCGCTCATGGTGCATAAAGACTGGGTTCGGGGGAGATTTTGGCTAACGACAGTGTTTAGCATTCTGTCCTGTTGCTGTGGGTGAAAATGTGACCTCCTTCACAAGTCAACCCTGTGTGTGTGTGTGTGTGTGTGTGTGTGTGTGTGTGTGTGTGTGTGTGTGTGTGTGTGTGTGGTGGTGTGTGTGTTGTCTGCTTGATTGATCATTCTCTATTCTCCCCTGGGAGAGTTAAAACGACAAGAGAGACAGGATTAAAAGTGAGTGTTTAAAGTTCGTGTAAGAGAGTGTGTGCGTGTGTGTACTCTCAAGTGAGATGAGCTTTCGACTATATTTCTATATCATTTCCTTGACAGTAAAGTTAATAAGTATTGTTACTATTATAATGAGAAGTCTGTTGTATCATGTCTAAATGTTTTTACTTTGACCAGTCAGACACACACACACACACACACACACACACACACACACACACACACACACACACACACTCGACAGAGTGCCCACCAGAACAAGATTGTTTCTTCAGCAATGTTATAAAGTCAAACACCCTCTTTTGGAAGTGGAAATAACTCAGGTGGTTAGAAATGATGGTGAACTACAAAGTTTTATATTCTTGGTAATTTATACTTGCAACTGCGTTCAAACATATTTGTGTGGTGACTGAAAGTGGGTTTATGGGTGGCACAATGTGATGATATGTACAGATCTAAAATCCAAACAGAGCATCTTTGATACTGCGTGTGAACCAGTCTACAAGTGATCCTCACTGGTTGAGGATGGGAGGCGTTTCTAGTAAGTGGGTGTAGTCAAAAGGTTCAGAGTAATATTTTAATCTAATTGATTTCTGATACAGGGCTATAATGTGGAAAAAAATGCTGATGTTCAGGAAGATGGAGAAGAGTGAGAACATTCTCATACACTGTTGGTACAAAGTGAAACGGAACTAAATAACCATAAATCTGAAGACTATGTATCAGTTCAGGTTATTTACGACTTTACATTACGTTACCTTAGTGTTTTAAAAGAAAACTAATCTGGTTTGCTTTAAAACCCAATAGCTGTCTTTCTTTGTTCTCTTGATCCTCTCCATTACTCTGAAGTGAAATGCGAGATTTGAATTTAAGCGTTTTATTGTCTGTCCTTTAACGAACATTTGTGTTACATGCAAGTATGAAGACTGACACGTATGCAACCGTCCACCTATGACACCTGCCCAGAAACAGACGCAAAAACCAGGCCGAATACTAACTTCAAAATTTAATCACACAAAAATGGTCTGCTTTAATCTACATGAATAGGTGTTCAACATATATATAAGCATATCAGCAGATACCAGTCAAACGAACTCAAACCTATATTGCGTAACTGATAAGACAGTTTTAGTGTATGCACACCTTCTTTAACCCTTGCCCTGAAATGAATCAAGCACATTACCTTTACACTAATAAACACATGCACATTTCAAAATATATATATTTTTTATTTATATCTCATAGAAGACAAGCTGTTAGTTTTAATGATTTTTAAGGCGAACAGCTCAAACGGTGCCTACTATAAACATATCCTTTTATCAGCAAATTCTGATCAAGAAGTTTACCCAAATTCTTCATGGCAACAAAACAAAACACACAGGCATGGGTGATTTAAGATAATAACGTTCCTGTTTTAGCTTCTAAAGCAAGGGTGCGTCCCAAAAACGACTGTCACATAAGAGCTCATGTTAGATTGTACTTTGCTAAGAAAGGCTAAAAGAACATTTGGAAGAGGGTAAAAGATTCGGTGTAACAAAGACGATCAGTGAAAACCTACGTGTCCGGTTATGACTGTGTAGTGTAGCATTCTATGAGATGGCACTCTAAAGAAAAGCAACACATGTACCCAACGTCAAAATCTGACAAAGGAACGCTAAGATGGGCGTTTTATTAAAGTGTCTGATGTTCTGGTAAACTAGAAATGAGTTCATGTGTTTGAAACCTAGCCAAAACCAACCTCTAAAGCCTCAGAGCATGTAAGTGTGTAAACATGCCGAGAGTGAGGAATCATCCAGGACATATTGATCATCATTCCAAAACACCATGTACAGTTTTGACACTGTTTATTAGAATTAGGATTAGAATACTAAAATAATGTCTTCTCTAATGTTAAAACAGTCATGTATGATTGCAGAATGAACAATTAAACTCACACCAGGTGATGTCTTACCTGCTCAGGTTCATCGTGCCTATTCCATAGCGGAGGAAAGAAATTTACAGATCAACGGTGAAATGAAGTGCAGCAGAGGAGGAGGAGGAGGAGGAGAAGGGTGGGGGCTAAACAACTAGTTTTTCCAGTCCCTTTGCATGTGTAAACATAGGAGAACATTATTATGCACAGGGTGTCAAAGTAACCATCAAGTTTTAAAGATGCCTTTTGGTTCAAAATCAATCATTCAATCAATCAAGCATCAACAGTTACTGTACTCTAATGTTTATTATGAATACTAAGAGCTAAATCATTACGCTGACCTCCTCAGCTCATCACTGGGTGTAAATGTTACCATTTTAAAACTACTCTTGCAGGAAAGATGTACAAATTTTAAGAAAATAAAATCAAACCCCTAAACAAATCCTGAGAACTTTTCTCCCTTAAAATATGATGCTCTGATCTACCTGTACTGCAATTAAGTGAAGTTAAGCAACTCCTAATGCAACCGAGTGACTCATTTGTATCTGCTGGCATGCAGGTGAAAAGGATTACGAGGGGAAAAAAAAACAGGTGTGTGAGGGTGGGGCAGTGTCGGCAATCAGTGCAGCATTTAGAAAACATCTAGTCTCTCCAGCAGGCGAGATGTGGGTGTGGGTGTGGGTGTGTGGAGGAAGTTGACAGTGTGTGGGACAGAGGAGAAAAGTGTATGAGTGACTCAGTACCAAAATATTTAAAAGGGGCTGGAGTCAGTGCATTTTTGGAGGCTGGACGATTATGTGCGAGTCCAGGGGATCGTGAAGAATTGGAAATTGCACATTTCTTACCAACTTTATTAAATAAAAGGCCCCCTCATAAAAGGGTCAGTTGTTAAAAAAAACGATTTAACCTTTATAATGTGACAATAAAGCCTTTTAGAACTGGATGCTGTCACACCCGAATAAACATGATTGTAAGATCATATAAAAATAAGTAGTTGTTTTTTAACAAGTTCTGATTTTCTGTACAAAAAGAGTAAAAACTGAACAAAAACGTTCTTCGGATATTGAGAAGTTTTCCTGTTTTGCTTGCAACAATTGTGGATGCTCTGGTTCTAATCTAATAACTTCATGAATGTTGCTGTCTGTTCTTCTAAGGCGCTGATGATGCTGGATGATGAACATGATCAATACCCAAACTGTTGGGACCTTAACATTTGTGGCTGTATAATAACACTGGTGGCTAAGTTTGATCTTCATTGCATGGTCATAGTGAGGAGTGAATCAAGCAGACGGTGAATCAAGCATCTGAGGAAAAGGTATGCTCCTTACCACAATATTGGTAGGTGGAGTAAACAAGATTTCAGAGGGTAGGGCCAAATGCAAAAGCTGTTAACAATAATGCCACAGGGCGATAAAAAAAAGACGAGAGCTCAGGGAAGCCTTCCTTACAGAGTGCTGAGGTACGTTCAGTAGCTGTAGCTCATTCTCAAAGCTTAAGGACCACATTAGCATGATCATAGTGTAATTTAGGAGTGAGACTCATCAGCTTGGTGTGTGGGAGTGTTCAACACTGCTTTCTTCACCAAAATACCGAGATGCTATTGTAAAATAATACCTCAAAAAAAGTCACATATGCATTACTTTTGTATTTAGGTCTTGTGTAGCCTTTTATTTTTTTGCCCAGAACGTATCTTGAGCTAGTTCTGCAAATGATGGTATTTATTTCTTATTTATATCTTCTGTAAGCTCTTTATCTGACATGCGACTCTGACATTATGGGGACAATACAAGCTTATTAGGTTTCCGTCCACTTCACTTTAGGACAGTGTATTAACTATAATTTAAAATATTTACAAATAACTATAGTCATAAAAAGATAAAATGGGTAGAGTATTTTCAATTTACTCATGTGCATATTCTTAATTATGATGACATGGAGCTTCATGTCCTCAGCGTCATGTCTGTCATGGCATCATTTTCTTCAGCCATGTCAGATATTTGACCTGGTGACTTCACAAGCCAGTCCAACAACTAATATCTTCTCAGGCAGATCTGATTATTCACTAATGGAAGCAATTAGTGTTGGTGTTTCATACCTTAGGACAAACTGCATTACATCACTGCGGTGGTTTAAACAGGCCATAATCTTATCACGAAGCATCTCAGCTTCCAAGATAGCATTTTTCTATTATTTAGGTCACAGTAACCTCCTGTTAAACCAGCTAATGTGTAAATATTTGAATTTGCTAAATGTTTAGACAATGGTTTGGGGAAAAAAAACAAATAATCCATTTCTTTTAAAATTCATTACTGAAAGTGAAACTACCCAGGCTTTGTTTTAGCTGTTGGCATTGCCATATTACAGTTAAACATGCCTGGTCTGAGTGGCTGCCATCCAAATCTCAGCTTCACCAGTGGCTCATGGAATCATGCTGCAACATATATGATTGTTGCTAAGACAAAACAACTCAGCTGAGAGGAATTTGTTCCAAAAGTCACTTCACCTCCCGAACAAATTCCAGAAAACGCCCTTGTTCACTGTTTCTAGGAGACACGAGATGCCAAAGTCTAGTTTATGATTGTAAATGGCCTCTCCCTACTGAAGGTTAACTACACAGCATACTATTCCATCTTTTCTTACTAATAGCAGTTTCCTAAACAAATAATTAAACACCCGTATGGCCACCGCAGTGTTACAGCATTTAATGTTTTAAGCACATACCATGCTGTACTAAAAACGTCAGATTCTATTGGTCAGTGTATTAATCACACCGTGTAGCCAAAAGCCTAGCACCCCTCCTGTTTTCCTTCCGTTGGAGTAGTCGTTTATCTCATCACTTGTTTTGTTGTGTTCAGATCCAGACTGCAGATTTAGCCACGGGACAATCTGGCTACATATTTCTGTCGTTCTCTCATCCAAAGTGTTCCAGGCCTTTCTAATGATGAATCACTCAACTTCATTCCCAAAACAGATCTGTTGTTCTTGCAGTCTTCCATGGCAGCTTTTACCATGCTGGAAAAGCATGTTGGTTGTTTGTTGACTTGTCATTAGCTTCAGCTGCCAAGAATTCACGAACACTGAGTGTGAAAATGTATTCCTATTTGCAAAGTGGACAGCTGGATTTAGCCAAGCTTCCTTTTTTTACCTCCCAATGCAAAACAGATGATAAGTATTATTTGCACAATATTTCTGAACTTACTGCTAGTGGGGTCTAACAATTATTTTTTATTTCATTAGTTATTAAAGAACATCCACAATCCTTGCCAAACTGCTTTTCTCAAATGATCTACCGTACTCAGAAAAATGCAGGATATAGAGGGTGATATAGACTGAACTCACTGACAGAAGTCTGAGTAATTCACAGCTAAAGATAAAACATTTATTTGCTTCAGTGGTAATAGTTTATATTAACATCCATTAATAAATAAATTAACATTACCAAACAGCATAAGCAGCGTAATGTAATGTTTAACTAACGTAGAACATTTAGGTTAGCACATGTTTTAATTGACATTGGTTTTAACTATAAATCACAGCGGCATTAAGGTTTATGTTTAAGATTTCCATAAACCAACTAATGTTTAAATTTTTGCATTTAATAATCTGTTAAATGTGCATTAGTTAATAATGGTGTTGGTTACTTTTTTTATGTTATTATGATGCATTAATGACCTTATTAAATAATACAGTCTGTAATATGTCATTTCAGCTATACCATTTCTGTGTTTTCATAATAAGTCTCCACATCCTCCAACTGTACAAAATTAAAAAAACCTATGGAATATGAAGAGAATGGTGGTAAAAAGTGATCACACCACATAAGTGCCTGGCGGTCATACTCCATATTGTACTGTGAAGTGTGAAAATGTTCCCAGTGGTGCAAAAAAACAGATAGAAAGCTTAGACAATTTGTGGGAAAGGTGTGGCTTTTTCTGCCCTAAACTTAATCAAGATGAAACCTATGAAGCTATTACTTGTGACATGTTTAAACAAAACGAATGACCTCAGGTATATCAGGGAAATCTGCGACACATTGCGCAATCATATCTGTCAATCTGTAATTTTCCTTGAAAAAAAAAAGAAAGTAAATAATTTATTAGCCAAAATTCTGTTATCATCCTTATGAATAAGTAGAGACTGTTGGTTTGAAGTCTCACGCAATCCCAAACAGACATACATATCATTACACTGTGTATTCTCTGAAGCAAACCCTGTGCTGAGTATTACAAACAATATAGGATTCTATTTAAAGTTTGTAAACAAGATAGATCATAATGAAGGTCACAAAAGGAGCTTATAGCCTATTGTGGCCTATGACCCTTATTATACTCATTTACACAGACATTGGGGTTGCACAAGCCAGTGCACTCTTAGTGTCGTTCCCAAGCCCGGATAAATGGGGAGGATTGCGTTAGGAAGGGCATCCAGCGTAAAACATGTGCCAAATCAAATATGTGGATCACGAATCAGAAATTGTGTTAGAGAAGTGAAGAAAAGAGTGCAGGCAGGGTGGAGTGGGTGGAAAAGAGTGATAGCAGGGATGATTTGTGATAGAAGAGTATTTGCAAGAGTGAAAGGGAAAGTTTATAGGACTGTGGTGAGACCTGAGATGTTGTATGGTTTAGAGACAGTGGCATTGAGTAAAAGGCAGGAGGTGGAGCTGAAGGTAGCAGAGCTGAAGATGTTGAGGTTTTCATTGGGAGTGACGACAATGGACAGGATTAGAAACGAGTTTATTAGAGAGACAGCGCTTGTAGGACGTTTTGGAGACAAGGTGAGGGAGGTGTGATTGAGATGGTTTGGTGTAGAGGAGGGACATGGGGTATATCGGTAGGAGAATGCTGAGAATGGAGCATAAAGGAACGAGGAAAAGAGGAAGATCAAGGAAGAGGTTTATGGATGTAGTGAAGACATGCAGGTAGTTGGGTTGAAAGAGGCAGATGTAGGGGACAGGTGTATGGAGACGGATGATCCACTGTGGCGACCCATAATGGGAGCAGACGAAAGAAGGAAAAGATACTCATTTACTAAGGAGGACACTCAAATAACTGACACCTGAGGCAAAAAATAAATAAATATATATATTATTTATATGTAGGTCCTACAATAATGGTTACTCATACTAAGACACATTTTACACACACTAAGTAAAGCCAGATACTGATGTAGGGTGAGGGAGCCCAAGGTGAAGTCACCATTTCATTCAAACCAAAGATGCTCAATAGGGCTGAGGTTAAAGCTCTATATCAGGCCACTGGATATCTTCTACACCAAACTATGTGAACCATATCTTAATGGAGATGGATTTGTGCACAGGAGCAATATATCTAATTCTACTGCATTTAAAGACTACAATTTTGTGACTAATTCTTTGGTAACAGTTTAGGGAAGAACTGCATATGGCTGGAAATGTCTGTTGTCCTAATTATTTTGTCTATATATTAGTTTGTTTTATTTGTTTTTCTTAATTTCAGATTAGATTTCAAACTTACATAAGCCTGTGCTGTTAATAAGATAAAATAACGTTAATCTTTCTGTATGCATGGGTGTCTAGACAGACCATCTGTTATTCAAAAAAAAATTTTTAACATGACACTCCCTCCTTCAAGAAATGTTCAAGAGTGATGTCCCCATTAACACACCTAAAACACACCTAAAAACCTAAGCACACACTACAAGTAAAAATTTACGCTTGTTGTCTTATCAGGCAAAATGCTACAATTGGAGTTCACTGCACAAAAAAACAGTAGGAAAGTGTGTTTTAATCGACCTGTACACAATGTGTACAAGGTGTGGAATAATTAGGTTACAATTAAATATTAGTCACATGTTGAATGGTGGAAAAAGAAAGGAAAAAATAAAATGAAGACACCATTTTAAGTTAAAATGTAAAACATTCCTCATATTGTCAGCATTATAATGCATTAAAGACAGCACTCTCTGTTTTATCTGTGCATAACAATGTTTCTGACTTAAAGTCCAGAGTCTGGCAAACGTCAAAAAAAGTAGGGCTGAAGTAATTCCTTGAGTAATTCAAGTAATCCAAATACAGAAAATCCTCAATTTGACTTGATTTATTTAGTATATTTAACTACACACAGAGCACTGCGTTTCCCCACTGACTATTATTACTGACGCACCACCGTCTAAACTCTGGACGGCCCCAGACAGGTAAACACAGAAGATGCGGCAGAATGAAAAAAATGGAAGATAAACAGAAAAACAACAAGGAGATCTGCCCGTTTCCGCCATATTAACAAAGTTCGCCTAATTCCACCTTTTTTCTTTCGTAAATCCATGTTGTTGTTTTTTTTATTCCGACCAATTCCGGCTAACCGGGCAGCGTCACCCCCTCTGTAGTGCCACAAAAATGTACACATTGAAAATGAAATGGGCTGCAATCAATAGTATCACATGGTATTAAACTAAGCCTTCGATCCCTGGAGAGAACTCTGTCTAACAATCAGCTCCAAAGGAGATGGAACAAGACAGACGAAGCAGAGGAGCCTCGTTCATACACCAACAGCTCCAAACTTCAAGCCGACAACATGGTTACCATTGGATGCACCAGAAATGTATGTTTAGGAAAAATAAAGTCAGAATTGCGAGAAATAAACTAAGAATTACTCGATTAATCGATGGAATCATCAGTAAAATACTCGATTAGTAAAATAATTGATAGCTACAGCCCTAAAAGGAAGTGTAAGTTACTTATTTTTCCTGCACAGAGAAACAATAATCATACCTGAGAAATAACTGTTGAGAAACGTTTAACTGGTTTCTAAAATAAGAGAGTGCATGTCATTTGAAATTGATAATTAGCATATTTAACATGTTTAAAACACTAATTACGTGACCAGGTCTTATATCAACTTTTGCTCCAAAAGACATTTTGCACATTGCACCGTGTGGAATTTTTTCGGGTTTAAACCTGACGATGATGCGCAACGAGTCGTAATCTGTAAGCAGTGCTTTGGCATTGTGGCAGCCCCGCAAGGTAACACCACCAATCTCTACAACCACCTCAGACGTCACCACAAAATACAGTACGAGTTAGCCATGAAAGACAAGGGAGCCACACCAAAAAATACCAGCCGCCAGACCACACAAACTTCAATAACTCAGACATTACACGGTGCATCCCCATACCCCTCAAGTTCCCAGCAGCACAAAGACATAACAAACGCCATCGCTTATCACCTAGCTAAAGACATGGCTCCTATAAACACTGTTGAAAAAGAGGGATTTAAGGCAATGATAAAGACTTTAGACAAGCGCTACTGTCTGCCCTCTCGCAACTATTTTTCATCCGTTGCTTGCCAGGTCTATATACTCAGTGTCGCATGACAGTCGAGAAAGAACTGCAAAATGCAAATTACTACTACTTTTATTATAACTGAAAATCGTGTGTAGCACTGTTTTTACTTGAGTGCAATAAATGTTTCGGTTGAAAACATAAGAATCTTGTGAGAGAATCGTGATCTCAATTCCCATGGAGAAAAATTGTGATTCACATTTTAGCAAGAATCGTGCAGCCCTAGTAGACAAAGAGCTGCTCTGTTCTCAGCTTTCATGTGCGCATATGAATTAAACTATTGCCCAAAACTTTTTTTTTGCAGTTTGCATTACAAATAATGGAGTCGTGAAAGAATGTTATAACCCAAAATGATGTAGGAGTTAGTCCTATCCATGTTCAATGTTGACACACCAGCTCTGGCTCAGCTCAGCTCTGACAACACCTTAATTTGAAACATACTTTGGTTATATAAAAAAATTAACTACGTTCCATCTGGGTAAAAAGCTTGTGACATTGTGCCTCTGGCTCCAGTTACGTGATTATTAGAGGTATGCATTATGAGAGGATATATTATATATATCCCCTCATAATGCATACCTTTTATTAATATACCCTTACAATTTTTTTAATTTTTTTTTATTAGAATGTATATATAATTAGAACGTGGACAGAGGAAGGTGATAAATACTTATGCAAAGTACTGCAAATTCATTAACATACTCAATAGCATGATTTGTATTAGAAAAACTATTTTGCATTAGCTGCATACATATTGTATGATTTATTTCTTTTATAACAGAGAAAGCACTTCATTTGGAAATAAACTCTGATCGCTAACAATAGAAATGTGGTAGCTCAGTGTTTAGGATGCTGAATTTCTGATTAGATGGTTGTCAGTTTAAATCCCAGTTAGGCATGGTCCTTCATCCTCAACCACCCGGTTGCATTATTGCAAGTCACTTACTTAAAGGGCATAAATGTAAACTATTGTGTTCAAGTAATTTTATGATTAATTGCAGTAATCATCATAACATAACATCATAAAAATCTCTGAAAGGATATTAAACAATCCCATACTTAGTTACTGTTGCCATACAGACTATGGTTGTCTTTAGGTATGTGGTCTGGTGAAGATGAAGCCAAACAAACCGATCTATAGTTCAATATCTTTTTTCTGAAGAGGTGAATAGTAGAGGACAGACCTATTGTCAGATTCAACATATGCTGATGACAATTTCCGGTATGTCTCCTAAAGAACTAGAAGCTGAGCTATGTACAATAGCAACAGTTGCTAAGCAGTGGTTGGAGAACAACTAACATAAAGCAGGGCTTCACATCAACCATATAGAATTACAAGATGCAACAATAAATGCAACAATACTAACACACTTTTTATATTCATATATAGCCACTGTCATGAACATGTCATAAACTGGGATAAAACCTAGTGAGGATGTAGAAAGCAGGTGGGGACAGTGATGGATCCGCACGCTACGCATTCCCTCATAGGGTGGAACACGTGCCAGAGAAGCCTTGCATTTACCTGCGATACAAAACATACCTGTCTTTATTCGTGTCCTGAACAAAACAGCAGCAGGGCGAATGGGTGGTACCAGGAATAAAATCATTTTAAAAACTCCGCTCTCGTGCAGGTGTGTGACAAAATACGGTCACCACCTGCAGGCACACGGCAAAATTTAAACACATTTGTCAAATGCTTTCCATTCCTCAATGTGAAGAGAACATTTTTCTTACAAGGGATGAAAAGAATACTTCACTCCTGGACTTGCTCCTCCACTCACTCTCTACTAGATTTTTTACATTTTGCACTTTCTTCACAATGCAATTCTTCACAAGGCTGAACCAATCACCAGGCAAGCAAAAGCTCCAGTGTGCTCCAGTGTCATACCCACAAATATAACACACACAAAGTACATGACAATATCTTGTTTCCTAAGTAAATAGTATCTCACATAGCCCATTATCTATAAATATGCATTGAACTCACTGTTATTAAGGCAAACAACTTCACTACAAAGCACTTTAGGTGTTAAAAATTAACTACTCGGAGTAAATAGGATTATATATTATATACACTCATCTGTCTAAACAATTTAGAAAATAAATGTTTATTCGCGCAATTATCCAATCAGTCAATATGACAGCAGGCCAATGCTCCTAGTTTATACAGAATGGTGTAAAAAACAAACATCTAGTGAGCTGTAGATGGAAACACATTGCTAATAAGGAAGGTCACATGACAATGCAAGGCTGGCTCTACTGAAGGCTACAGTATCTCAATGATTACCAATGATAACTGAAGAGCTGAAGAGCCTCGTAGAATACACACAAGCCTTCAAATGGATGAACTACTACAACGGAAAAAGCCTTTGGATTGTGTCAGATATCTGAGTAGAGGCTGACAGTAAAGAGGTCAACACAGGCTTTTTTGCTTTTTTTATACTACAGCCGTAAGAGCCGGTTTGGTTCTTGAAACGTTGCCAAAATGATGCCAGTAAAATAAAACTGCCACTTGAGTTCTGCAACTTATAAATCTGTCACTGCCAACCTGTTAACAACACATCCAGATTTCTATGGTGTCGTTGGGGAATAATAATAGTGCATTGTCTTTTGAGGGAAGGAGAGGGAGTGTATACTACATCATAAGGTTCGATGCAAATAAGCAAGTCAGGAACGTTTCCACATTCTGATCCTCTGACTCCTTCTCTTAGCAATTTATTGGCAGTAAAAGTATGAGGGTGGAACCAGCCAAGTCTATGGCACAAAAGTAGGATTTACAGCCATCTAGGGGATGAAATAGTAGAAAGTAAATTCAGACAATGTAAGGTGTGTGTGTGTGTGTGTGTGTGTGTGTGTGTGTGTGTGTGTGTAAATGCTGCTCCTAAACCTGCCAGGTAGCATAAGATTTGGTGATGTATGTAGGGATGACTTGATGGAACAAACAGCTCATGTCTGAGGAACTTTTCCCTTGTGAAGTCTTTTATGTTGGCTTAAATAGGAAGATTACCACACCGTGACTAAACACACTTTGTGATCCTTTAAATGGAGTGAATCACAGACAAAAAAATCTGGCTTTAAACTGGACATTTTTTTTTTTTTTTTTTTTGCCTTTGTGCCATTTTCCGTTTTTAATTTCCCCTGTGTGATTCCTATTTCATCAAAAATTGTGTTACAGGGTTTAATCCAAACTTAAAAAAAAAAAAAAACCATATAAATAGCCCAAAAGTAAATAGGAAAGAAACATTTGTTTGTTTGTCTCAGTCTTTTCATGGAAATGGAGATCACCACAGTGTACAAGCATTTCTGATTTGCCCCATGTGCAAAACGCAGATAGATTTCTAAGCATCATGTTAAAATATATCAGTTCTGGACATCATAGATTTACTGCTCACACAAAGATTATGCCAAAAGCTGACTTGGTTATTCCATTAATAGGAGCTCAATTTCTCTACTATGAAAAATAACCATATTTAATCATCAAAAATGATTTCAGTTTAACACATTTTTGACACAAGCCAAGAGACTTAAATTACTCTGATCAGCATGGGTGAAGATCACTGGGGTTTTGTCAAGATGAAATCTTACACCCTCCTGACTACAAGGTGGAACATTAGACAGTTGTGCTGGAACTATAACCTGTAATCATCGGTACGAAGAATTCAATCGAATCCAAATTTGACCTGCACTTCTAAGAATGAACCATATCAACCCCACACACTGTTTTCCTGCTCTATCTTACATGTATGCTGGAGTGATATTTTAATATAAATATGATACAGCAATGAAATGCACTAATGAGTTTAGTTTTCACAGATATTCCTGTATGCAAGTTCAGCAATCAATATGACTTTTTTTAAAAACAAAAATGACTTGTTAATTTTAAGAAACCAGTCTTTATTTCTATAGTATATTTAGTATTGATCTTTTATAAAGAAAAAGTACTTCTCATCTGACTACTCGATTAATCGAAGGAATAATCAGTAGAATACCCGATTACTAAAATAATCGATAGCTGCAGCCCTGCTCTCAAACTTTGGAAGACTGACTGCACCCCAGGCCTCCTCACCTCACCTACATAAGTACCTGACTTTACTTCTTAATTATAACTATATTATATTATATTAGCAAATGCCAACTGAATGGTTAAAAAAGCAGTGACGCAGGCAATAAATAATGAGAGGATTTTCCAAGCTGCTGATAGTGAAATACTCTTAAACCAAAACCCAGTTTGTGTCTGTAGCCTGTAAGCAAGACTGATCGAGCCAAGACTCAATAAACTGATAAAACACTGTGACATCACATCTCTTGTGCCAACTTCCAAATCATGACGAATCATAAATGATGTCAAGAGACAGCAGTTAGGTAACAGAGTAATATATTATATCATAGGCACTGGGGGGATTTTTCATTCTCCTGAACAACACACCATAAGGATTAGTGTGTTACAGCACATCTGTGTGTTACAGTGTGTCCCAGCTTGCTCCTGTAAAACAAGCTCTATTTCACACTCTAACATTCGAACACACACACTCCTAATGATGTACAGTGTGTTAATGAGCTAACAAGCATGTTTAAGTGTGTGTATGTTAATTGAACAAAAGTTCTCTATCACCGCACAACATATTACCACAGACTACCACACACCAACACAAACACACCACTCACCTACACTAACACTACCAAAACTCGCCAACACACACTACCTAACACCAACACACTCAATTCCAAAAATCAACATTCACCTACATGAACCACCACTCACATACACATACACATACACTAACCACTACACACCAACACACTCACCAGTACATACTACCAAACTCCAAGTCATCCATCAATCACCCACACGAATCACCAACACACTACCACACACAAACACTTACCAGTACTCACCAACACACACACACACACCCATGGTATAGGTCTAACACATTTAAAGCTGTACATATATAAAATAAATATACACATATATATCTATATTAAAAAAAGAAAATTAAACGGTAAAATATGTAAATGAGGTAAATGCTGCTACATGGGGAAACTTCAGTTCAGTTCTCACCCCAATAACCCTCTAAACATACCAAAAAAAGAAGTCAAGTTTTCTTTCTATTTGTATATTAGTATTACTTTGTCAACATATGAAGTTCATTTAACTTCAAACAGTGTGATTTTTGCGGGTTTAACAGTAAAACTAACTCAGTACTTTACCTGGGAAACTCTGCGTTGTCCGGGGTTGAGGAGGCTGCAGCAGCACGTGCGCTCGGCAACTTGACTTTGACACCTGGCGCGTGCACCACCTGGGATATGTGCGCGAGCTCGGCAACACCTGAGACACCTGCGCGAAGGACGTCTAACGTCACTACACTACGCAACTTCCGCTCCTGGGCTGAACCCTTTCCCCGCGGCTTATACTGTCAGAGAGAGACAGCGAGAGAAAGAGAGAGAGAGAGAGAGAGAGAGAAACTCTGCTGTTCATCACCATGTTTGGAGAAACGCCGAGTTTCGGAACATCCAAAATAAATATTTTAGGAATGTGGAATGTGGGTACAGCTCATACCCCAACACACACACACACACACACACACACACGTATTTCTCTTCTGCACCGTCACACTCCTTGTTATTAACAATTCTTTTCAGTACATATTGTACACACACCCTTCTTTTACACATTAACACACTCCTTTTGACTAACATCAGTTCAATTTCACACACACACACACACACACACACACACACAAAGCTTGTCACTACCAACACTTCATTCACACACACTTGTCTTATACATTAACACTCTCCTCACTTATAATACTTCTTCACACACACACCTCTTTCATACATTAACACACTCCATGTCACCAACACTTCGTTCACACACACACTTGTCTCATACATTAACATACTCCTTGTCACTAACAACACTTATTTCACACACAATTCTCCTATACATTAACAAAATCCTTATCACTAACAACACTTCTTACACACACACACACACACACACACACACACACACACACACACACACACACACACATATTAACATACTCCTTCTCACTAATATTTCTTACACACACTTCTCTCACACATTAATACAATCCATGCCTCTAACATTTTTTCATACACAATTATTTTATATATCAACACATTCTTTGTCACTAACAGCACTTTATTCACACACACACACACACACACACACACCTTATACATTAACACTCCTTGTCACCACCAACACTTCTTTTACACATGCACACACAACTGTACACACAAACACTTCCTCCTACACTAAACACACTACTGATCATCACAACATCTCTACATTAATCGCATCATACATTAACGCAATCCACCTTTACAATTCTTACTTCTTTCACTCCACTTATTACACCAACATGCCTGTCGCATAGTAACACAATGCTTAATATACCCCCCCACACAGTCTGTCAAACATTTGCAAGTCTTCCACACTTTAACCCAGTCCTTAATATTACAGTTTTTTCTGATTGCTTAAGCACATTTTTTGTAACTATTGGCTATTTTTGCAAAACTCTACACACAAATAAGAAAACCTTTCACCCAATTATCAAAACATTGTAGTTCTCTTGCAAAAGCGAACACAGCTAGATTAACTCTTCACACCTTCGTAAAAATGGTGTTTTCGTATCAAACAGTAAACACAAGCCATCATCTACTAAGCACACAATGTGCCAACTACACACTGATGGTATGAATACAAAACACATCTGGCTTTTGCTTTCTCTGTGTACAGATGTCAATTTAAGGTCATACTTTTGTCATAGTGTCATGTAAACATACAAGGATCCAAACTTCAAGTATTGGTGTTTATTCACACTCATCAAAACCAAGACAAAGTCAGAACACAAAATAGTAATTTCACAAAAAAAAAGAAAAAAAAAAGACAATCAGCCTACATCATGTCGTCTTTCTGGGTCCGGCCACAAAAATTCGTCCACATCGCATGCAATATCCTCCAGTCCAAGGCACCGGGGAAAACATCTCCTTGAATGCCATATCCAGGCCTGACATGATGCCTGGTCAATATCTCCACATGCCTCCTCCATTGCCTGTAAAAGGGCTACCTGTTGATGAGGATGACGGTCGTACACTTTCCAGCGCCAGGCAGAGAAGAACTCCTCGATGGGATTTAAGAATGGAGAGTATGGAGGGAGGTTGAGTGCCATGAAGGATGGGTGGTCTGTAAACCAGTTGCGGACCAAAGCAGCCCTATGGAAACTAACATTGTCCCATATGATGACATATCGGGTATGCTCTGGTCTCTGAACAGTTAGCATGTCATGTAAGGTGTCCAGGAATGCAATAATGTGTGCAGTGTTGTATGGGCCTATGGTTGCATGATGGTGAACAACACCATTTTGGCTTATAGCTGCACACATGGTTATGTTACCACCACGTTGTCCTGGGACATTGATGATGGCACGGTGTCCAGTAATGTTCCTGCCACGTCTCCTGGTTTTACTGAGGTTAAAACCGGCCTCATCTACAAAAAGTAGCTCATGTCCCATTGCATCTGCTTCTAGTTCCATCACTTTCTGGACAAGACAAAACAAATGCAACACATCAGGCCCATGCACAGCACTACAGTATGCACTTCCAAATTCAGAACCAATGACACTATAGCTTACCTGCACATAGTCATATCGCAGTTGCTTTACACGTTCTGTGTTTCTCTCGAAAGGAACTCTGTAAATTTGCTTCATTCTTATTCTGTGGCGCGCAAGTACACGACTTGCAGAAATGCTTACACTGTGTATATTTTGAAAGATGGTGTCATTATCAATTATGCGCTGCTGTATTTCGCGCAGTCTTATTGCATTATTGGCAATCACCATGTTCACTATATGGGTCTCTTGCTCTGGAGTGAACATTCTTCCTCTGCCCCCAACATCTGGACGTCTAGCAATTCTGTAAAGTAACAATTTCAGTATTTTTGCATGTATGGTACTGTTGTGTTTCTCATTAGAGTATGGCAGTGCTACAAAGTTCTCATTTCGAAATGTCCTAATGATGCTTGCCACAGTGTAGCGGCTCAAATTAGTCTGAACCCGTTGGCCAGCTTCCCTCAGGGTCATCCCATGGTTGATGACATGGTCCACTATTGTAGCTCTGATGTCATCAGTTATTCTATTTCTTACTCTTCTTACCCTTCCTCTTTCCCCTCCTCGTCCTCTTCTTGCTTCTCCTTGTCCTCTTCCTCTAACTTCCTCTAACCCTCTCTCTTCTTCACCTCCACGTCCTCTCCCTCCAACTTCTTCACCTTCACGTCCTCTCCCTCGGCCTCCTCGGCCTCCTCGGCCTCCTCTGATTCTCACTCTTCTCACTCTTACTGCTCCTTCCATTGTACTCCACACAGACAGCTTACCTGTGGCTTATTTATAGTGCTTAGGCTGATTGCAAAGTGAACTAATTATCTAAAACAGTTTTCACATGTGAAAGTGTGCCAGACAGTTGGCAAAATAGTGTTAATGATAGCCATACATGTGTATAATTTTGCTAGGAGTGTGTTGGAAATTTGGTAATTGAGTGTAAACAGTGAGTTGTGTTTAAAGTTCTGCAAAAAGAGTGTTGTGCAGTGAATTGTGCCTACAGTTTTGCAAAGTGTGTGTTACAAAATTGCAAACTGAGTGCAAAGCAGTGTTTGTGCTTTTAGTTTTGCAAACTCAGTGAGTGGTTTTGCTATACGTATTAATAGTTTTAGAAATTGTGCTACAAGAATCACGATTAGCGCTTAAGCATTCAGAAAAAACTGTAATAATCATATTATATATATATATATATATATATATATATATATATATATATATATATATATATATATATATATATATATATCAGTGTAAATATGTAATATAATATTTTGATAGAATAGAATAGAATAGAATAGAATAGAATAGAATAGAATAGAATAGAAGCACCTCCACATTATCACACCTTGAGAACCACACATTCAGGAACTGTTTGTATGTCTAGCAAAGACATGGTGATTAGAACCAAAAATATTAAATATAGACTTAACAGATTTTCACTGATCTAATGTCCATTCCTTGTGTTTCTTGTTTCAAGCAAGTGACTTCAGCTTGTTGTTCTTCTGAGGTAATAGTTTCCTTGCCGCAATATGACTGTAAAGGCCTGACTCAGGCAGTCGCCTCTGAACAGTGAAAGTTGAAATGTGTCACCCACTTGAACTCCAAAAAACATTTATGTTATTTAGTGGTTTTTGTGGCTGGTAGTTCTAATAAACTTATCCTCGGCAGCAGAGGTAGCTCTTGGGCTTCCTTTCCTGGGCCGAACCTCGTGAGAGCCTGTTTCATCATAGCATTTGATGGTTTTCGGAGACTGCACTTGGGGACACATTTAAGGTTTTTGAGATTGAGATTTAGTGTAGACTGACCTTCAGTTCTTATTGTAGTGATTGACTCTTATTTTTCTTTACTTATCTAAGAATTTTTTTTTGGCATAATATGGATTTGAACAGTAGTTGTAGAAGCACTACCTCTTCCTGAAACACTTTAACTAGCACGTTTCCTGGTTTGTTTTGTCTTTGTTTATATAAAAAAATCCTCTCAACAGAATTTTAGGATGACGGTATCTTAAGTTAGTACTTTAGCAAACCAATGTTGATTTATTCATTGATAGAAACTCAAAGCCCTTTTGTACGTCGCTCTGGATAAGGACGTCTGCTAATAGGGCTATTGCCTCTGTACTCACCCTTTCCTGTGCACAAGACAACTGATGATCTAATGCACATTAAGAAGGCAATTAATGACACAAATGAACTCTTGACAAGGCACACCTGTGAACTGAAAACTGTTCCAGGTGGCTACCTCATAAATCTGATGAGAGAATGCCATGAGTGTGCCAAGCTGTAAATAAAACAAAATGTAGCTACTTTGGAAACATTTTCTGGGTTATTTAACATGTTTTTGTTTATTACGTAATTTGAATGTCTTCAGTTTCAATGTTAAATGTTACAAATAATAAAAATAAAGTGGAAAAAACCACTAAAGATGAAGGCGTTTCCAAACTTTTGACTGGAAGAGTATACTTATATACTATACTACAATATGAATTAGCAAATAATCCAGACTGCTCTGGTATATTCACAGTGTTTTGTGATATGTGACACTTGATTTTATTTCCCTGCCCATTACAATGTTCAGTATTCATTATGCAATACTGCCTTATAAAGCTACAAGAAGAGCGTCCAGCATTTAGTCATTTTATTTCTTCTGCTTCATTCGGCTGCTCTCATTAGGGGTCACCACAGCGGATACTAATTCAGTTATGCTATTTGACATGCTTAAATTGAGCTCAAAAAGCACCCAATTTGAAGTGTGTGGAGAAAGAGATAGAGGACAGGGGCATTGGGAGAGGAGAGAAAGTAGGGGAGGAGTGGACAGGTAGAGGAGTAGCAACATACGTAGGAGGGAAGGCATTTAGAAAATGAGAAGCAGTTTAAAAAGGACAAGTAGGTAGAGAATTATGTGCAGGTGAAAAAAGAATAAAGAGGTAGAGAGTGAGATGCAGGTGGAGGAGGAAGAAAGCTGTAGAGAGTGAGATGCAGGTGGAGGAGGAAGAAAGCTGTAGAGTGAGATGCAGGTGGAGGAGGAAGAAAGCTGTGGAGAGTGAGATGTAGGTGGAGGAGGAAGAAAGCTGTGGAGAGTGAGATGCAGGTGGAGGAGGAAGAAAGCTGTAGAGATTGAGATGTTGGTGGAGAAGGAAGAAAGCTGTAGAGAGTGAGATGTTGGTGGAGAAAGAAGAAAGCTGTAGAGAGTGAGATGCAGGTGGAGGAGGAAGAAAGCTGTAGAGAGTGAGATGTAGGTGGAGGAGGAAGAAAGCTGTAGAGAGTGAGATGTAGGTGGAGGAGGAAGAAAGCTGTGGAGAGTGAGATGTAAGTGGAGGAGGAAGAAAGCTGAGGAGAGTGAGATGCAGGTGGAGGAGGAAGAAAGCTGAGGAGAGTGAGATGCAGGTGGAGGAGGAAGAAAGCTGTAGAGAGTGAGATGTAGGTGGAGGAGGAAGAAAGCTGTAGAGTGAGATGCAGGTGGAGGAGGAAGAAAGCTGTAGAGAGTGAGATGTTGGTGGAGAAGGAAGAAAGCTGTAGAGAGTGAGATGTAGGTGGAGGAGGAAGAAAGCTGTAGAAAGTGAGATGTAGGTGGAGGAGGAAGAAAGCTGTACAGAGTGAGATGTAGGTGGAGGAGGAAGAAAGCTGTAGAGAGTGAGATGCACAATTGTTGGCCCAATTGTTAGTTGCATATATATATATATATATATATATATATATATATATATATATATATATATATGTGTGTTTGTACTAGGAATTATAGCAACTATGATTTCATAGTTTGAGAAGCAAGCAGATGAAATATTACTCTAAACTTTAGAGCAATCAAAAATTCAGCTTTTTTCAATATATAATGTTTAAGACCAGTTATGGTATTTATTATCCTGACTACACCCAAACATTTTATAACAAGTGCTCTATCCTCAGGCTTTTATACAAAACAGGCAACATACACGCATGTAACCTCTGTTGAATGAGTAATATCTGATGTCATGCATTTGTAGGGGCTTGTTGCATAGAGAGTGCAATTCCAAATAACTCTGTTAAATCCACCAGACAGAAATTTGAAATGTCTAACTTGGACAATTCACACAATACGTCTTCCAGATAAATGACATCTGGTCGTGTTCTTGTCCCAATATGTTCTTCCAATAACAGTGGTGTTTATCAATAACACAATATCCAGATCATGTGAAATCATTCCTGCAAAGGGTTTAATATCAGGTTATAAGGCTACAATAAAATTCAATGCTATCACCCATTTACTGAAACTTTCCAGAATGTGATGCACGATTCCAATATCTCACCTTTTTAATATTATCTGCATACTGCATAAACAATTATTGGGACAAGGTGCAACAGGCAATAGACAGGTAGGCGTGTTAATAGGATTAGTGTGCTTGTAAATTGCTGGTTTTGCTCACACATGTAGAAAAGCAATGATATCACTGACATTATTGAAAAGCAGTAGCATAGTTTCAAAACTACTTAGAATAACAAAGGCTATGAAGTCATGGCTTCTGGTACACACACCTTTCCTGTCATGTGGAAAAATGAGTGAGTCAGCTAAACCCCTAATTCCTAAAACCTAAATCTTACATTCAATACACTGTCTGGCCAAAAACAAAAAAAAAACAAAATAAAAAACAAGTACATAAGGTCCTTCCATTGAATAATTACTGCACTGATGAACATGTTTCAGCTGGCAAACAGTTTAACCTTGTGTGACCAAGACATATCCTGGTCAAGGAAAAGATATAACTGTTTTAGAAATTTTAAATTATTGACCTGCAGCAAGCAGAGAAAACAGCAAAGGAAATTGTGGAAAGTACTACAATTTGGTTCTGTCCAAAGGATTATAAAAACCTGGAAATCGCTTACATTTTTAGTAAAAATCAAATCATACAAAACCAACAGTAGAACTCACTGCTATGTGTGACAGTAAAAGTATGCAGAGTCTGAAGAGAACTTAAGGGATTGCAAGTAAACATCTGTGCAGCTTTAAGAAAGCCACCTAGCATAAAGCTAATTGGAAAAACAGGCTTTCATTTGCTAGGAAGCATAAACATTTGACTTGAGAGATATAGAAAAGGCCAAGTGGTCTTATGAGTGCAGATTTACCCTGTTCCAGAGGGATAGGCACATCAGGGTAAGAAGAGATGCAGATGAAGTGATCCAACCTTCATGCCTAGTGCCCACCGTACAAGCCTGTGGGGGGAAATGTTATGATCTGGGGTTTACAGCAATGAGGTCAGCTGACTACCTGAATATACTGAATGACCAGGGTTTTCCATCACTGGATTTTTCCTTCTCTGATGGTACAGGCATATTCCAAGATGATACCAGGATTCACTGGGCTCAAAATAAGAAAGAGGGCTTAAGGAGATCATTTTCACACATAGATTGGCCAGCACAGAGTTCAGACCTTAACACTATTGAGAATCTTTGGGACGTGCTTAAGAAGACTACGCAGTGGTCCGACTTTCCCTTCATCAACACCGGATCTTTGCGAGAAATTTATGCGACCCTGGATGGAGTCATAGTCAAATGATGTCACAGCGAACACACGGAGTATTAAATGTATTCACTGTGGATGCACTGAAATGCAAGCAGCCTTACATACACATTATTTGGAGAAAGGTTTGTGGACACCTGTGTTTTTTGAACATCCCATTCCACATTTAGTCCTCATTTGCTGTTATACCATCTTCCAGAAGGTGTTTGAAGTGTGGTCATTGGGATTTGTGCTCATTCAAGGGTGCAAAGGATCATAAAGTCAGGATCGTCCACTCTAACTCATGTAAACCATATCTTCATGGAACAGGTTCGGGTCTCCTAGTTCAACTGAAGGAGAAAGTACAATTGTGTGCCTCCAACTTTGTGGTAACAGTTTGGGGAAGAACCACATATGACTGGAAAAGTCAGGTGTCCCAATACTTTTGCCTATATAGTCTTTTATAAACTTAAACCCTAATTGACTCTACTATCACAAAAAAAATCATTTATTTGGAAAGTTTGCCGGTGATAATAAAACAGTAGCCATGTAAGCGGTCAGTTATAAAAATGGCACATTTATTGCTACAGAATGGTCATGTACATGACTTCATTGATTAACTACAAGATGAAAACCGACAGGCAAATGGCCGAGGATGAGCTGGCTCAAAGAGAAAACTCCAGCACACAATCCGTTTACACACTGATACTAGTCTTAAAACAAGGAACAACAATAACAATGACAATAATAATTATAATATAATAAACATAATTCAAATGGAAAAAGGTAATCACCAAAAAAAGTAAGAAATGAAAATGAATATAAACAAGAACACAACAGAAATTACATAAAAAAATGATAATAAAAGGCTTGAGGCACACAGCCACACGTTTAGAAACAAGGTGTAACTGTTATATATGCTTAAATGGGTTTTGAAATCTGCTCAGGTTTTTGATGGATCCGCTTGTCCCCTCATTTTCACACCCTATAGCTTCGTCTGAGTAACAAACAAAAAACAATGTTAAATATTAAAATAAAGTATGCTTTTATTTTTTTTTATTATTCTTTTCACAATATTCCCCCCCAAAAAGTATAATAATGCAGTTGGCCAGTTGGGCTGGTTATCATGTTCCTTTCTAACTTTATCAATATTCCTGATATGGAACGATTGCCCCTGCAAAAAAAATGAGCCAAATATAATATGTTTAATTTAGTACTCATTTCTTGTGTAACAATAGGGTGTGCTAGTCTGATATTTATAGCAAAAAAAATCTCTAGAGAAAAACATTGTCGTATAACAAAAAGCCAGGCACTGGTATACGGGAAATCTTTGATTATTGTATTGTCATGTAATTGCATCACAAGTAACAAGAATGAAAAAAAAAAAGGCATTATAATTTGTTTGTACTGTTACATGAGTGTAATACTTTGAAATAAACGTTTAAAACCACATATACTTTTGGGAGATAATTGACAGGCTTTTTTTTGTCTCTGATCCACGCACGTGTTCATTTTGCAGTTGTTTTGTGCTTGTTCGTAAGTGATTTTTTTTGTTTATTTTTTAAAGTTTTTTTAAAGGTTGTTGCATGAATTAAGAAACTTCAAACTGAAAAGAAAACCATCATGGAAGACTCCCAGAAATGTGCATATGACAAGTGTCACCATTCAATTGGAGTTTGGGGAGGGTGGGGGTCTGGGAGATGAAGACAAATGGAATAGGTTTGCATTTTCAGTGGTGAAGTCAATATTTGTTCCTAATTTTTGGAAAAAATTAAAAATAAAAATAAAAGAGACAAAAATTGTAGATTATTTTCATTGTTCCACTGAAATCCTCCAGCTGGAGTGCAAGATACTCTTCTCACCCTGGATTAAGACATTTCACTTTTGAGTAATGAAACTTTAAATACTGGCGTTTTTCTTTTTTTTCCAGAGTGTATCTGGCAGTGACAAAGTGTTCAGATGCTTTAAAAGAAAAAATGTTTGCGATGAAGGTAAAGGTAAGTGGTCAATTGGAGAACACTGTGCACGAGTTTGTTGCTTGTGACATTCTGTAAAAAAAAATAATTTATACATCATGAACATATACAGTGAGGAACTAATCAGAAATTAATTGGAAAATCTGTGGCACATTTTTTCTTTTTGCTTATTTCACTAACACTCCTGGGTATCAAAGGCTTGCCCTTGCGAAAAAACAAAAAAAGTTCTCATTTCCATCATATCCTTGAAAACAATTCTCAATTCTTGGTGCTGATTCTCTGATGAAACACTGCAGTAAAAATGCATTGGAAAGCAAAACAAGCATGATAGAATGAAGAATATAAAAAAGCAATCCAGATGTACCAGAGACAATTTACACAGGAGAAAAAAAGCGAGTTTAATAGCTAATGGCAAATGTCTGCTTCGAAGCACCATGTTCAACTGAGTTAAGTCAATTATTCTGTTCTTCAGTATTTTACAAAAAAGACCGAACTCTTGTTGATTACTGACGTGAACAGACAGCAGTCATTTATTTTAACAGTTGGACGTGTGAGAAAAAAAATGCTGGGTTTGAATCTAAAACCGTGTTACTCTACCAGCTGCAGTAACCAAAATGACATAAACCCTGACTATTTACACACATCTCTTCAAAAATGTACAATTAATCATGGCAATGTCGTGATCATAGAGATTGAGACAATTATTATATACCTTTGTTTTCCAACCTCCTGTTTTCTTCGGAAAAAAGAAAAATGTTCCCAGGAATATAAACAATGTTTTTTTTTTCCTTAAAAGAAACAATTTTTTCGAAGCTTTTTGACCTCACTACAATTTCAAATGTGACACTTTTTTTTAACACACAGAGTTACTGTTACTTTTTCGCCTTTTAACAAAGAAAGAAGGAAAGAATGAAAAAAAAGAGAAACCGATACAATTTTTTTTATCTAAACACAAAATAACAACAGTCTACATGTAAAAATATAACTTTTACATACACAATTTCAAAATAATGGTTTGAGTTTGCATTTGTTGCATAAAATGTACAAATGTCTGTTTCGGTAGCCAGCCGGGCGAGCTGGGCTCTGATCCTTTTTGTCCTGCAGAGGCTTCCGTACTGTCGCATGACACATCGGATCACTATGGAGTCACATCTCACTCTTTTCTTTTTTTTTTTTTTTTTTTTAAATGAACACTGATGTATCGCAGCGCTCCAGGAAAACAAAGAAACAAAAAAACCCAAAAAGAAAAATCAGAAACCATTCTGCATCAATCTCTCCTTTTGAAAACAACACTTTTTTATATATTGTATATATTTCTACATTTATATATATTGATTTTCTAATAAATTTTTTCCAGTTTCAGTGCCTCGTGTTGATTGGAGAAGGAAAAGAAAACACAGAAAAAAGCAGGAGCCGCTGTTGAATCTCATACGGCTGAACACGTTTTCCCCCTTTTTCTTTCTTTGTTTTTTTTTTTTTTTTTTTTTAACAGAAACCAAAAACAGACAAAGAATAAGAGATAATTATAATTTTTTTTAAAAAAGAGAAAGAAGTCATTTTTACACATACAACCACACATTTGTACTGAAGACTACAGCGGCTCAAGGACAAGCCAATATTCATAAAAAGCAGGTAATAAGCTATTATACAACGCTTGATAACAGACGTGTCAATGGAAAGTGTGAGCTTCGAGGGAGAGCGGGGTTTAAGGTGAACTCGGGGGCAGGACTGAGAATCGTATTTATATATCCGATACTCTGTCCAGGACACGCCTTCTAATTACATATAGGCATACAGTACATTAAATACAGTTTATCCAAAAAATACGTTTTTTTTCCTTTTGACTTTTTTTAAATCCCAGGCTGCAAAACACCTGACTGCATAGACCTAATGACTAACGATTCTCCCTAAGCTTGCATCCTAAAAAATGTTTCTGATAACGTCCTTCTCGCACTGTGTGATGATATGAACTCTAAAAGGCACGTTGGTACAAGTGTAGCGTGTTTAAAATTGCATTTGCTGGGGGGAATGACAAGGAAAAAAGACAGACAGAGAGAGAGAGAGAGAGAGAGAGAGAGAGAGAGAGAGAGAGAGAGAGAAAGAGAGAGATAGAGACAAAGTGAGAGAAAGAGACACAGAGAGAGAGAGAGAGAGAGAGAGAGAGACGTAGGGCAAAAAGAAAACAAACCAAATCATCAAAATAAATAATAATAATTAAAAAAAACACCACTGGTTCCGACAAGGAGAGAGAGTAGCGTTTAAAATCTGCACTATAACATTATCTACACAAAGCATTTTCTCTGTAATAGTCAACCATTCTGTAAGATAGAATCAGATTTATGTGCTGGAATGACCTTTGAAGTTGTTTAAAATCTCCATCTCACCTGGGAGTTTGCTGGTTAAAAAGTCATTTCTTGTCCTGCTCTACTCACATGCTGTTTTTTTTTTAAACACACAGTGGCGTCTCGTTGAACCGCTGTGCTAGAAGTACACTTTTTTTTTTTTTTTTGAATGAGTGTTATTGCAAGTTTTTACACTAGTTTGTAAAAGTGTACACTGTTGTTGCGGCTAACTCTCCCTCTTTCCCGTATTACATATTTACTCTCTCGGAAAGAGAAAGGTTGTCCATGATACGAAAAAGAAAAAAAAACTCCCTTAAAAACAACAGATTTTTAGTAGAACCCATAACAGCTCTTTTCCAACCTTTACATCATGATATGTTTAAAGAATCCCCAACCATTTGCACATATTCTAAATAATAAAAAAAAAAAAAACAAACAAACAAAAAAAAAGATAAGAAAAAAATTATAATTAGTTGGGAATGTTGAAAAGGAGAGAAGATTTTTTTTCCCCATAGCCAATGCACATGTAAGGTTACTATGTAAAAAGAAGAGAGAGAAACATAAGGGATCATGGAGAGGAATGAACAAAATAAGGTGACTCATCAGAAATCTGATTGATTGATTGATCTGGTCAGATTTGATTGTTTAACAGACTTCCAGGACAGGAAGTGATGTCGTCAAAGAAAGTGGTCGCTCATCATTTTCATAAACTCTGGCAGCTTTGACCTGAGAGACAAAGAGAACAAAAGAAAAACAGATAACTTTTAATTAATGACACTGAAACTTTATTTATGCGCTCAAACACACAAGCAAATCCATGCTTTTGACGATACTTGTGATGATTAGCTGCGTACATGTTTCTGATTCTTCAGAATCTGAATAATGTTTGAAAAGGTTGTGTCAGCAATGTACTGGAACACAGATGCAAATGAAAATGTAAATGTTTTAAAAAATATTAATTGAGCATGAATTATTTGAAGTAAGATAAAACGTGTATCTGTCTGTAAATAGATGTGTACACAATTCTAGTTTTACTTAAAATATGGTTCACATCCCCAATTGTACAATTATTTTTCATGTAATGCTATAAATTCCTATAACTACAATAGTGAACCAGTTATAACCGGTTTTAAAGATCTCTTAATGATTTGACTTTTAACTATTTCAGTATCCAATCAATAAAAATGATGTAAGCTTGGTTCTTAACTCACTCAGGCTTATTTACTGTTATATCAACTACAATATCACTATCTGTATATTATGATTAAGTTATTATCTTACCATTACTAAGATATACTGAGCATACAACTCCAACCTTTGACTCAACATCTCAGCAAACAAAGTTCAACATTCCTGACATTTTCAAATACTATCTAAAGTACTTAAGGAGTTTGCTGTCTGTTATCTCTGTCTGTCTGTATCTCCTCTTAGCAAACACACAGGATATGGACTACAGCCAGTAATATCTAATGTGTGTGTAGCAGGTTCTGGCCCAAATCATGCCTAAAATGTGGTGTTTTCAGCCATATTATGTGAGACGTTCCATGCTGTTATGCAGGATAGATGAAAATGCTAAATGTATGCCATCACTCATGTGTTATCTGGTCATCAAACGTATTGTATAGAAGTACAAACAATATGTGGATACAGTTCTAAAGCTCTGTTCTATATTTACTATAACTATAACTTTGTAACACATCATAAACATTCATAGACAAAAAGAAAATCGACCAGCAAAACCACACTGCAAATACACTTACTGCCAATCTGTTGTTAAAATGTACCCAGAGTTAAATGAGGATTAGGATTATATCAAACTCTATTGTTTTTGCCATTCAATAATGTTGTTCCAATCAGTTGAAGAAAATAGCTATATTTATTTTCTCACCCTTTCGTATTATAAATCTGGTTTTGTGCAGAAAAAAGTGGAAAACAATTTTCCCTTTTTAATCCAGATGCAAATTTTTTTGTTTGTTTGTGGAACCAATTTGAGTTCTTTATTTTAATTTTTTATCAGGTAAGACGGTACACATGAGCAACAGCAGATTAGTGTAAAGTGAAATCTGACCATTTTAGGGAGGAGGTGTGGCTTTTTACATTTGTCCCATTGGATTGGAGGCATCGCTCATGCTGTGGTGAGCACCGCCCATTGAAAGGGGCGGAGCATCCGAGGACCCTTTCTCCTCTTCTCGCCTTTTTAGACATGCTGCTTTTGGATTCAGGTTCCTCTCTGAGGAATAAGCATTTGCGCACACACACACACACACACACACACACACACACACACACACACACACACACAGTATTACATAGGTATTACAATGGACCCTGTGTGCAAGAATGTGCATTTTACAACAGGCTACATAAGTGACATAAAGTTGAGACAGTGCCATCAAGTGGTTAGTTGTGACACTGCAGAGGAAAAATACAAAATAAAAGGACAATTCGGGTAACGAAAAAAGCCTTAACCACAAAATAATGCTACAGTGGAAACTGCAAAAAAACATTTACAACTAGTTAATGCAATATTATTATAATAATAACATAAATCAAATTATGTAGTGTAAGTGAGAAATGTAAATGGTTTTATTTGTACAAAGACAAAAGATGACGTTCAAATCAATGAAGAAAGTGTTAGCATGTGTATGGATTTATACAACAAACACTACGGAATGAAAAAAAAATAATTTTAATATTAAGAATGGCAAAATGACCTAAACATATCTGAAGACTGTGACATAATAGTATCTGTTGCTGGTCTAAGCCCAGTTGAACTAATCTGAATGTGATTAAACAGTAAAATTAAATTAAATGTTTTTTACAACTGTCTGTGAACAACAGACGTGCATTTTGAGAGATACAGAGAGAATAGTTGACTGTTACTGACCTCGGACCTGCTGTTCAAGACTGAGAATGACAGCGACGGCCTGGTGCAGAATAAGCAGTTTGGTCTGTGGTTTATCACTTTTCAGGTGTAACTGCACCATGCGCCCAAGCTCCTTAAACGCCTCGTTAATGTCTCGCACACGGAGGCGCTCTCGTGCATTATTCGCCATCCGTCTCTCACGCTCACGCTCGATCTTCTGTTCTGGAGTCAGATCCTCATCATCATTGTTGCTGCAAGTATGAAACAGGAAATGACCAGGAAAAGACAAAAGTTATAGAAAAGGAGTCCAATACTAAAACTCTAAAGATTTGAGGAATTGTTCAGCCTGGGAACACTGAGATACATGTTTAGTTTAGCTGTCAGTCATTAAACCAACAATACCATTTGAGAAGAATATTTACATAAGAACGTCAAATTTGAGTTGTTGGAATATTTCTTTAATTTATTTTTCCTATTGGTGAATTACTCAAGTGGGAAGAGTTTTTCCTTCATTAGTCATGACAGAGTTTTACAAAGAGTGAGCAAAAAGTTCTTCATTCACTTTACCTGATGAATAGAACACACACTTGTTTATTTTGTGTTCACAGTGAATTTGGAGCAGTTTTTCCATACTGCCTTCTATTTACATCTGCATTTAAGGCATTTGGGAGATACCCTAAACCCATTCAAAACCAGTTCAAAAGCAGATGAGAACCTCTCATTCATCTTCACGACTGCTTTGAATGCACTGACTGGAACATGTTTAGGGAGGCTGCAACCAACAGTAACTTCACAGACTTGGAGGAGTACACATCGTCAGTGACCAGCTACATCGGCAAGTGAATTAATGACATGACCATCTCTAAGACCATCACCACATGCTCCAAAAAGCAGCTGTGGATGACTGCAAAGGTGCGTGCACTACTAAAGTTTAGAGACACCACCTTTAGAGCAGGGGACAAGACGACCTTAAAAACAGCAAGGGCCAAACTGTCCTGAGTCATCAGAAAGGCAAAGCACACACCAGAAGAATCCACGGCCACTTACAGGACAGCGGAGACACCCGTCGCATGTGGCAGAGCAACCAGGAGATTACAAACTACCAGACAACTTCACCTGCCTGTGATAATGACACCTCCCTCCCAGATGTGCTGAACGACTCTGCTGAACGACTTCTTCACCCGTTTTGAGGTGCAGAACAACTTAGTGGCACAAAAGACCTGCCCTCCCCCCAGTGACCAGGTGCTCTTTCTAACCACTTCTGAAGTGAGAAAAATTCCATGCAGAGTTAACCCACGAAGGTCTGCTGGACCAGACAACATTCCTGGCAGAGTGCTCAGGAAATGTGCAGAACAACTAGCGGATGTCTTTACTGACATCTTCAATGTCTCCCTGAACCTTTCCTGCGTGCCTAAACACTCATTGTCCCCGTGCTAAAGAAGACTACATTCTTTTGCCTCAATAAATATGGTCCCGTTGCACATCAAGACCCAGCTACCACCCTCACTGGACCCCATGCAGTTTGCGTATTGTCCAAAACGTTCTACGGACGATGCCTTCGCCACGACCCTCTACCTGGCCCTCACCCACCTTGACACTAAGCACATATCTACGAAAGCTGTTAATAGACATCAGTTCAGAATTTAACACAATCATCCCTTGAGAGATAATCTGAATCTACTGGACCTCCCTCTGCAACTGGATCCTGGACTCCTTGACCTCAGCACCACTACACTAAGCACTGGGAGCCCTCAGGGCTGCGTGCTCAGCCCACTCCTGTTCACTCTGCTCTTTCATGTAGCAATGCACAGCTCACACTACTACTCACGTTTGCTGATGACACGACCGTGGTGGGTCTTATCAGCAAGAACATTGAGTCAGCATACAGAGAAAAGGTGCAACCACTAACAGCCTGGTGTATAGCCAACAACCTGTCTCTGAACGTTGACAAAACTAAAGAGATGGTTGTTGACTTTATTGTTGAAAGCACAGAGTGGCCATTCTCCCACCATCAGGAAAGAAGTTCTGAAGCATTCAGGCCCTCACATCCGAACTATCCAGCAGTTTTTCTCCTTCAAGCCATTAAGCTCCTGAACACACAGAACTAAACTGGAACTGAAACTCACATATACACACACTTACTCAACTGTGTGTTACTGAACTGCTACAAATTACAAATTAAACACACACTCAACACTCATTTCAATTCACACACACCCATGTCTTCAACACCACCCATATTATATTCTTATTTTATTATAACTATATTATAGTTATACATGCTGTTTTGCACATGTGGCTTAGGTCAGCAAATTACCCACAGTCCTCCATGCTGTTTTGTTTCCACTATCTCATGCGTCATGCCATACCTAAGTACCCAGGCTGAACTTTTCCCTTTACTGCTCACATACCATGTAAGACAAGCTAGTGCAAATGGGTGGAGCTACCTACAGTTTAGTACAGACCCCTGATTGAACTGGCTAAACAGTGATTACAATGTTTTCTAGATGGAATTATTTTTACCCACTTCCTATTATTAATAAGTTTAAACTTTTTCTTAAAATAATTCAGGTGAAATCTATAATATTTTCCCAATTACTTAGTTTGCTCCATAAATAAGATAATTAATGGCTTTCTTAAATTGTCTAATAAATTCTGCATTCCAACATCTCAGTGTCTCAGTATAACATCTTCCTGCTAATGGCAATAAAAACCTCACGTTATCATCGAATGAAATGTGTGGTTTAATTTAAAAATTATGTAATCAATATCAGTAATACTTCTCTTGATAACCATGACTGGTCACCAGAGAACATATTTTTATGTTTCTTTGAAGGCAAATTGACACTCATATATCTTAATTAACACACTAAATTAAACACACTAAATATTACATGTGTAAGAATCCTCATAATTTTATACCAGAATGTAATCAGTTCTAGTTTACTGTTACTGTCTGTATTACTGTTAGTGTAATCATTTTTACAAGACAAGTGTTATTCAACATAAGAAAAACATCCCAACATAAATTAAACAATAAAAAAAACAACAACCAAAAAACAACAACCAAAAAAACACTAACTTAAAACAAAAAAAACGACATGAAATGCTGACTCTCAGGTTGGTGTCAATTATAATTGAAAAATCCAGGTGAAAAACTACAAACTCACTTTTCGTATATGTGGAGTTTATCCTGGAGATGTTTGGGAATATTTTAAGCATTTTGTCTACTCTACTCTAATGTGTGTGAGACAGCTAAAACTCGGCTCAACACCGAGACAAACTGGGAACAATTCTGTGCTCATTTTTTTGAGAAAATACACTGTGTTGTGTGATACTGTACAAATTACATTTACAAAGGTATGTTTTCTACTTTGAGTCTTTAATTAAATAATTAAGTACAGCAGTAATCTGAGTCCACTACCAAACACTTAATGATGCTATAATATAATTGTTCTGAGTTTTTATATTATTATTATTTATTTATTTTTTATTAATAGCTTTCCATTTGGAGTTCCTTTCTCTCTTTGCATTTAGCTGTCTCGCACGACATTTAGGTCACTTCATCAAAATCCAGTAAAGGAATTAAATGAAATGAGCACTCAGCTTTAAAAGTTTACCTAGATAATGACCTATCTATAGCTTTCAGCTCCTTGCTGTCCAAGTCCTCCTTCTTGGTATCCAGAGGTTTGGTGTCCTGCAGGTTCTCATCTCCCTCGTCCTCCGATTTAATGTCTGAGCTCACTGAAGATGCGCTCTGGCCCTGCAGTCCACTGGAGAGCGCTGTGGAGAGGGAGAGAAAATTAAGTACATTTACCATGAAGCTTGATAATGTTGTGCCTTTGCATTAGGTGTTAACATTTAGTGTATCAATGAATCAAGTGTTCTGAGAGTAGAGACCAGCAGGAGAACACAATCGTACTCTGAAATAGTAAAAACAGTGTACAAATGTTATTACACAGCAGTTATAGTTATACATAGTACATGCTTTATAATACTGAATAGCAGAATATTTTTTCTCAGGTTTACAATACCAAACTATACATTTTACATTTTATGTTAAAAATATATATTTTTTATCAGTTATCAAAAGAAAATAATTTGTTAAAAGATTTTTAGTGTTTAATCCTCAGACAAATCAGGAAAATCATTAGTTGTTTTAATCATTACATTTCATTAATTTTTCCTTTGACATAGAAACAGAAAAGAATATAAAAACTGTAACTGCTGAAATAAATTATTTCACATAATTAGTGTTTGGTCAATATAGAGCATCCTCTGAAGGAAAAGTGTTAGAATATAACACTATGAAGTAAAAATCAGCACATATGGTCGTTTTATTTTTAGAAACGATGCTTTATCATACCCAAGGTCAAACCGATGAATACAAATGATACAAAATCAAGACAAAGTTCCATGTGAGCAGGTAATGAGAATGTATTTTTGAATGTATTTAGATGTGTTTAAATGTATTTAAATGTATTTTTATGTATTCTGTTAGACACAGTATGCACGATAGCACGTGTCAGCAAAATGCCTCTACTAAGCGCTTGTACTCTTGATGTGTTTTTGCTTGTGTGAGCATCTATTTGTGCGACAGATTTTCGAGAGGACGTCCAATCCCTGTGGGGTACAAAAGGCCTATAGACCCCAACCCACCTCTGACTCACACACTCTATTACTTGAGTCTAAAAGAAGAACACTGCCCTCATTGTTCAACATCACTGCCAGAGTCTGTATGCACCTCACACTGTCTCTACAACACACACTGGAAGAGGGAGACATTAAGAAAGACAAATTGGGGGGGAACCCTAATGGAAAGAAATTCAGAAAAAGCGACAGAGTGGGTACATTGAGTTTGAGAGAAAGAGAAAAAGTAAGGGATGAAGTGAGAAAGTAAAAAAGATAGCGACTAGTATGTTCAGCGAAAAACAACAAGCAAACATGATTTAAATAGAACATTCCAAGATATCTAACAACAAAAGATACAAAACCAACAACAATCCGACACCTGTGACAACTTGCCAACTGTAATGATATATTTTAAGCACTAGTCTATATTGCACTAGTTATGATATTTCTGCTAATTTTTCATTTGACACCTGACATAATCAATATTAATATTGTACGGAGTTTCATTTTCGAAGAAGATGTTTGTTTAACATTTATGGAAAGAGTGACAGCAGAGGGGTTCCAGTTTCCTTGCACTATGACCAGATGCATTTGTATGGCATTAACTTGAAATAATAATAAAAGAAGTTAGTGATGGAACTACTTTTTGTAGCTGTTTTAATGTAAGAGATAATAATAACTAAGTTGTTTTCTGAATGTTCCACAACATTAACATTATAAACGTGAATAAAAATAAAAGAAAAATATCAATTGTTGCTAATTTACAGTTTTGCATGTTTGATTATAATTATTGATTCCTCACAGAAAAAGGTTCTTTCAGATTGACACACTTTCTCACACTTTTACTGTGCATTCTGTGCATAACTGATGCCTTATTGCTTTTTTTTTTCTCTGCTAATAGCGTTTCTATGCTTCGACAATATTGTACACGGCAGGTCAACAATGCAAGCTGCATAATAACTGAGTTGCGAGTGTCTCTGGGATAAAAAGAAAGACATAAGGAGAGAAATGGAGACAAAGAAGAGTAGAAGGGCTGGTTCCTAACAGCTGGAGCGAGCTGATATGAAGGAGAAAAGCAGGCAGAAAAACAAACGAGTGATTGTGGAGTAAAGTCTTTCTCTCTCTTTGGCCATTTGAGGCTCTAATTGATTTCTCTCTCCACACCATGCCTGGGCTGTGGGTTCTGGTTAGGATGTGCAATATTCAGCCAAACCCACAATTCACTCTGCTACCAGGAAATGACCTCAGCTGGAACTAATGCCAGTACTGGGAACTTAAACATGGACCAAAATTTGGTGGTAAATTCCTCTCGCGTGCTGCGAGGCAGGATGCTAAACTGTGGTACACACATTGTGAAGAGCAGCCAGAGCGTGGACGTTCAGCATAAAGAGAGACACCATGCAGGAAATAACTTAATCCTCACTGTCTCTCCCTTTCTTTATTCTCTGCTTAGGGAAGAGAAGCATAAGTATATTAACATGTGCTCCAGAAGCTCCCTTCGCAGTTCTGCATCTTCTCCCCCAATTCAAACATGCATGCTTTATGAGAATAGAAACAGGTGGATGAAAACCCCTACTTATTAAATGGACAAAGCCAAACCTCAGTGGTTTTTCAGTGTTCTATTCATAAAGTTTGTGTTTTGCTACAGCAGCCGTGTGTTATTTATGCTGCTCTCGTCTCCTTCTCGCTTACGACTCACTGCTACGTTTACTTTTATTTTAAATTTTATTTTATAGTTCTTCACACCTCATTAAGCCCTTGGCTTGGGCTGCCGTGGCCCGAAGGCTTGCCAAGGACTTGCTATTTTTTTTCTTCTATTTTGTTTTAAAAGGAAGTGTTAACTTCTTCCAACAAGGCCAAATTTTATGCCTCACTGCCTCGCTCATATACAATCAATTCAGTCATCTTTTATTGATTTGCAGCTTGTTTCTTTTTTTCACTGTGTCATAATTACTCCTTTTCTTCGGTGGATTGGGGATTGTGTAAGTGTGTGTGTGTGTGGCGTCTCACCCCGGTACGGATCAGGCTGATTGAGATCTGGTGAGGTGGCAGACTGAACCGGCAGCTGAGGAACGGGCACTTGATTGGGCACAATGGAGTGAGCACTACGCAACCCGACTCCCTCCTCACGATGAGACCCCACCTACACAGAAAAGCACAGAAGGAGTTTTAACCCAAATATTAATTGAACAATTTAAACAATACCATAATCAATATAGATTCATTTATTCATTGAGTAATAATATATATTACAAATGTATAAATATGCATTTAAAAAACGTTCACAAAATTTCACAGCGCCATTGCCCTATAGAGGGCGCCATACCCCTGTGTATCTTAAGACACACACACACACACACACACACACACACACACACACACACACACACACACACACACACACACACACACTAGTGACAAACACACACAGAGGAGCTGCTCAGGCAGGTAAAATCCAAAGTGATGTCCCACGATGCCGAGCAGCGCTTCACGTCCATCTGTCCTCTATCATGGCCGCCAACACAACTGACAATTATCTTAATGCCCATATGCTTAATTGTGAGCTTCCTAATTCCCCCGACACGTTCATCTGATCCGGCAGGAATTGTGATTTGGCACACATTCCCCCCCCCCACCACTTACTGCCTCTCTCTTTCTGCTTTTGTTTTATAGATTCTGCCATCTCTCTCTCTCTCTCTCTCTCTCTCTCTCTGCTCACACTGTAATTCCTGTTAAGCCTTTGACAGTGAAACTCTGGGATGTCACTGGCTCGATGCAAATATCAGAAAATGTCGCTAGCTTTGCAGGGAATATAACAGTGAGGGAGCAAGAGAAGGAAGAGTGTTCACTCTCTCCCAGTCTGTGTTTGTTTTTAACCCCCCCCCTCAATGCTGCTCTTTCATCATGCCGAAAGCCCCAAATGTAAAATGGCATCCTCCTGGCTGCGGATAGAAGCACTTGGCATACATATTTAATAAAGGGTTTTATATTTAAAAAGTAAAGTCATTTAGAATGGTGATGAGGGGGATGCTCTCCCACTGCACCTCTGCCACATGTGCCACTGTTCATCACCAAGCAAAACAAGGAAGGGTGCAAAAGAGAGAGATAGAGAGAGGGAGAGAGAAAGGGAGAGAGAGAGCGAGAGTGAGAGAAAGAAACAGAAAGTAGGATGGAATTTTTTTTATATTTCTACATTGCAAAATGGCAATTCATTGGGTATAATATAAAAAAAAGGAAATTAAATAAAATAAAAAATTAGGTGTTTAATGGTTGAAAAGAATGAGGTAAGTAATAAATGATTACAGAAGCAGATAATGAAATGTAAACGTTGGATAGATTCAGTGCTAATGTTGCAGGTAATCTCTGCCTTTACATTCGGCAGTGTGCTTTTAGAATCTCTTTTTTAATGGCCATTTCTAGTGTTCATATGATGTGTGGTTTGCAATGACAGCTTTCACTGACGTGCAATTATTACTTTACACACCTGTATAAAAGTACACAGTGCATTTATTAATCCCGCACTTTCTTTCTTCGATTGTCACAAAAATCCACTGTATTTATTATGCATACAAAATACTAAAACATTGGATTTTTCATGTATAACTGTCTAAGCTTCTGCATTCTTATTAATGATTCTGATCAATCACAGACAGGCCTCATTAATTGCTGGTATTTAAAAAAACATAGAAAATAATTGGTGTTAATAAGCAACATTTTTACATCTCACACTCTACCAAAGCCTACAACATACCTCGCTCTCCTCTTGAGAACTGCATGGCCTCATTTATTTATGTTTGTACAAGCGTGTACATGAGTGTATGCCTGTGTGTGCGTGTGCTACCAAAAGTAACAAAAGATGTAGTGATTCGGACCCATTTGGAAAATAAATCATAACTTTCCTTTCTGTGGGAATTTGAGCCCTCCGAACCTTCACTTCCCCCCCAGCTGAGCTAATTAGTGGTTAGCCGTGACCGCCGTGGGCTGGAATGATCACACACCAACGAGCTCTTTCACACACCGTTTGTGTGCGTGAAATGAGAGATGGAGACCAGGCCTCCCACTGACAGCACCTTTCAGCATGTGAGCATGCACACACACACACACACACACACACACACACACACACACACACACACACACACATAAACACACATTTTTGTCAAAATATCCTTGTGAGGACCTTTAATCGACATCATTATTAATGCCACTAATTAATGTTATGCCCACAAATAAATCAGTAACACTTTATCAGGCAGCTACTGCCACAGTGACATTATAACACATTCATAAGCACTCCTTACATTTTTTTTTTTTATAAAGCAATACTGGAGAATATTTAAAAGGCTTTCATCAAAATTGGATGCAACTTTGAAGGTTTTAGGCAACAATGAGATACTGTTGCTGTCATAATTTAACTTGCAAGCTATCGGCTCGCTGTTACTAAAAGCATATATATATTTTTTTTTTTTTACTTTTGATGACCATCCACTGACACAATTATTTAAGTCTGTGTGTGCACAAATGTGTGCATATAAAGGCAAAAGCTCCTTTCACACTTTCAGTTTCTCCAGATAAGCTAGAAATAGTTGTGTACATGAATGTGTTAATGTAGAGAATTATAGTCCTGACCTTCTGTTAAAGAAAGTTTCGACTGTGATGGTGAGAGTGTGTGTGTGTGTGTGTGTGTGTGTGTGAGTAAATGCTTTCAGCATCTCTAGATTAGCAAGATGAACAGCTCTATATACTGGAACAATCAGACTTCCTTTCACAGGAGTCATCAGTAGCTCCCTCTCTCTGCATTTGTGTGTGTGTGTGTGTGTGTGTATATACACGAGCTTTCATACATATAAAAGTAATTATTAAAGTATTTAAAAACAATATTTAAATTATACATTCTATTTTAATATATTAAAAACAACTAAATTTCTGTCCCAAGGCAGTGGGAGAGTATGTTCTGCTATCTATCAATGTGCCTCTCTCTTTCTCTCTCCCCCTGTTCTAGCTGCACCCTGCTCTCAGCATAGCGTTCCCATGATTTCATACACACATACACAAACACACACACCCAATCTCTCGTTCTTTCTCCACAGCTGTTGATCCGCTCATCTCTGGAGACAAACAGAAACAGAAAGTGACTATTAGATCTAACACAGGCAAAGAGGTTAGCGAAGGAGAGAGAGAGAACAAGAGCAACGGGCCAGGGAAAAAGAGAAAAGAGATAGCAAGAGATCTGTTTCTAATGTGCTGCTTTTTGTTTAATGTCACCAGTTATTCATAATAATAAGTACACTGGGGAGATTACAATGTCGATTAGTCTGTTCTTTTTCTGTTTTCCTGGAATTTCACTATCTTTCAACTCTTTTAAAAAAAAAAAAAAAAACACAGCCCTCCACAAACCCCTGTGGACAATTTAAAAAATGTGATCAGCGTTTTGTGATCAACGTGTGAAGCACAATTTACCAATACTCACATTAACATTGCTGCATCTCTACCGTATGTCTACAGTGTGACAGTAACAGAAGGACATAAGTGATATAGGAAAAAAATATTTTTTACAGCATAAAGCGAGTTCAGATGAGATTTGTCTGTATTTGCTCTCGAAAGATTTTAACAAGCTTTGGCACTGATTCCAAAAAGTGCCCCTTTTGATAAGTATTACAGAGCGATTAGGAAGTACTAATGCGCACATCTGAGTGTGTGAAGCTTAGAACCAGGCCTTTAACATGCTTACAACAAAAAGCTTTTCTCTCTAATACAGATTAGCCCCAAGAGTGTTTCACGGTTAGCACATCACCTACCAGCTAAAGTGCAGTAGCCGTGTGTTTCTCTGTGTGCAGAATAAAAAATCTAAAAACACAAACACAGCTTATATAAATGGACGTATGTCCTGGTGGGTCAGTGGGTGCCTGTTTGTGCATACTAATAACATGTATGTGAGTGTATGTATTGATGAGCGTCTCAGGGTGCATTTTAAACCATTAAACAAATCCTACACACAGGTATGTTAGGCAGACGTCAAATGTAAATTACATCTACTCGATTAGCCTGTACGCAAGAATTTTAAATTGTACTATTCTCCACCAACCAATGCACAGTGAGTCTGTGTGCTCTAACATTCCTCCTCCTTAAACTAAAGGGAGAACATAAATCTTCTACCCATGATCCTGCCCCCCCAACTCCTCTTTCTCTATCTCTCCATCATGCGAGCACCTGCTGGCTGATGACCTCAGGGTCTCCAACCATGCAGAGAAACACGAAACAGCTGTTTTTTAGAGGAGAGCAAGAGAGAGAAAGAGAGCGAGAGAGAGACAGACATAGAGAAGGAAAGTAAGGAAAACATAGGGAAAGGGATGTCGATGCGAAAAAACGAGCTGGTAACAGAAAAGAAGATATGTCATGAGAATGTGCCTGAGAGAGAGAGAGAGAGAGAGAGAGAGAGAGAGAGAGAGAGAGAGAGAGTATTTCTTTTGTAATATGTATTTTATGTGTACATAAACAAATAAATAAAAAACCTACTCTATCTCTCTATCTAAACTCTAACGTTTATTGTGTTCTCTTCATTGTATTCAATTCTTTATCACGTCTTATTGCCATGGATGTTACAATATTACTGAAGCACTGAAACAACAGACATTTTCTATACATATAATAAATATAAAAGCGCAAAAAAAAAAAAACCTCCACCGACAATAAACACAGGGCCTTTTGCACTGTATGCACAGTTTCTGCTCTGCACAGAGCCAGGATTTCTTATACCGACCCATGTCAATCTCTCGTTCCTTCATACACACATAGCCGGACTTTGAGTGAATCATATGTAACTCCGCATTACATTAAACAGATGTAGAACAGAAGGACTCACTGCTTGTGTTACATCATGAGCATCGCTCACTGAGCTCATATATATTAAGCAAAAATACCAACAAATTTTCTTTCCGTACTATTCTTAAGCTAATGGCTGAATAAATGAAGAGCAGTCGACCTCTGAAAGTGTGTTTATGCTGGTTAGAAAGGAGTACATAAAGGAAAACAACTGTTTACAAGTTATGGTGAAGGTCAGTTTCCACACACACACACACACACACACACACACACACACACACACACACATAGTGACTCATGTTTAACTGTTTTCTGTCAGGGTTCTCATACCAGGTGTGTTTAATTGACATGCACACACACACACACACACACACACACACACACACACACACACACACACACACACACACACAAAGCCAAACACACATGCACACAGGGAAACACTAACAAACAACTATACTTTTTAGGGCCCTCCTGTGTTGGTAAATGCTTGTAAAAAGGCAAGGCCATGTTTGGTTTTCTGGAATAGAGCGTGTGTGAGACTTTCTGAGGTAGTGCTGAAGTGGACATGGAGTGCTCTCTCCCTCTCTCTCTTTCTCTCTTTCGCATCCTTTGTTCTCAGCGCATGCCGAAAGCTTTTATGACTTGTTTCAAGAATCAAAACCAAACTTAAATATGGGAGACATTACTGCAATTCGCCTTGATGTTTTCCTTTCAAGTCTTCTACTTTCCCTTTCCTGTCTTACTCTCTGCTTCCTTTTTCTTTGGTCCCTTCATCTGTCTCTCCCACCCTTCGTTCATTTTTTCCTTTGTTCCACCTCACTCTGTTTGTGTCTGTCATTTCCTGTATTTGGTTTTGGTCTGTTGGGTGTTAGTGATGTGCGGTGGTCACATGATGGCTACAGCTTCAGCATCCAATCCTCCTCCTCAAGATTTACCCACAATCCCTCATGCCAAGATGTCTAAATGTTCAGATATAGACAGTACATAGAGAAAAAAAAATACACAGCTGATACAAATACTAGCGAGTAAGAAAATGGAAACAATGAGCAACTGAGAACAGAGAAGTTGGAAAAATAAAAAAGAGAAGGATGGAGAAATATGGGGCTGATAAAAAAAATTAAGCAAACTAAAAATACAGCAAAACCGAAACAATGAAAAAGTTATTAGGTAAAAAAGTGGAAATGCAAAGACAAAAAAAAAGAAATTAAAAACATGAAGAAGAACGACAAAGAGACAGATAGAGATAAAGAGCTTGTTTGGATTACGGAACCAGTTTTACACACATGGTAATAGTCAGGCCTTGTGTTCTGCTTGCTGCCTTGGAACAGTGTATGTTTTAGTTTTCTTTCCTGTCTCTAAATCTGTCCATCTTTGTCTTTCTTTCTGATAGTGTGCCTCTGATGTAGACAACCTCTTTTCCTTACAAGACTGAGAAAAAAAAAGAGAGGGAGAGAGAGAGAGAGGGAGAGAAAGAGGGAGAGAGATAAAGATAAAGATAGAGAGATCCTAGACCTAGAATTGATCTAAGGTTTCGGGCAAGATAAGCACAAACACACACAGACCCACATACACTCACACACACCTATCCACAGCGCAATTATAAGCTCTTACCATGAGGGAGTGTCTGTTGGACGGCAGTAGGCCGGTGCCGTAGCTTGTGCTCAGGCTGCCCATAGCTCCGTTGTGGGTGTGTGAGTGTGAGTGTGTGTGTGAATGCGAGTGTGTGTGCGATGGCGTGATAAGGCCGTGCAGGTCACCATGGCCAACCGCATGCCTCTGAAGGACATGAATCGCATCATCCAGTCTCTCCAGACGATCCTCTATACGATTTTGCTACAGAGAGAGAGAGAGAGAGAGAGAGAGAGAGAGAGAGGGGGAGAGATTATGCAATTAATTCTATTCTATTATGTTCAGTCTGTTTTACTAACCCTTGAAAGGAAAAACAGAAAAAGGAAAACTTTATGCATCCACAATGATTT